>NW_003852595.1:223743-227305 GCF_000181295.1 Otolemur garnettii | reverse complement strand
GGGCTGGGGATTCGAACCCGCCACCTTAGGTGTACGTGGCTGGCGCCTTAGCCGGTTGAGCTATAGGCGCCGAGCCAACTGCTCCCACTTTTACCCAAAGGATTAGGGCATTGTGAAGTAGTATTAGAAGCAGTGTAGCATAGTAATTATACCACCTTGAGCAGATCTCTAAATCGTAATCACCTTATCTGTCAAGCAGCTGTAGCAAGTTTCTATGAGTGTCCAACAGAAGGAACTGGCAAGGCACTTGGTCTAGTGCTGGTGTGCGGGAGTCACTCAGGAACGAGCTCGCAGTGCACTTGGTCTAGTGCTGGTGTGCAGGAGTCACTCAGGAACGAGCTCGCAGTGCACTTGGTCTAGTTTTGGTCCACAGGAGTCCCTCAGACTTTTCTTTTCTTTTTTTTTTTTTTTTTTCCTTTTTTCTTTGAGACAGAGCCTCAAGCTGTCCCCCTGGGCAGAGTGCCATGGCATTACAGCTTACAGCAACCTCCAACTCCCGGGCTCAAGCGAGTCTCCCGCCTCCGCCTCCCAAGTAGCTGGGACCACAGGCGCCCACCACAACGCCCTGCTATTTTTTGGTTGCTGCCGTCATTGTTGTTTGGCGGGTCCGGGCTGGGGATTCGAACCCGCCGCCTTAGGTGTACGTGGCTGGCGCCCCAGCTGGTTGAGCTATAGGCGCCGAGCCCCTCAGACTTTTCAATTGTGATTTTTCTCATTGGCTTTGAGATGCCAGAATTCTGTCACTTCCTATATTCCTATCTGTACAACCTTAGAAATGTTTATAACCTCTGAAAGTATCAGTTTCTTCATCTGTAAGTTGGAGTAAATATTTTACTCTCATTGTTCCAGAGAGAATGAGTGAGGTAATATATGCAAAGCTAGTAACATACACCAGATCAAACTTAATGATATTTAAACTCTTTTCCAGGAATAGCAGCCACATTTAGAGAAGAATAGGTTTCAATGTGCTCAAGTTGCATATTACAGGCAACTTCTGTCCTTGCACACATGTCAGAGTGGTGCCAGGGCTACCAGTGGGAAACGAATGTGTCTATAATCAGGGTAGGCACACTGAGCTTGAGGAAAAGAAACTTTTAACTACAATATTTTGCTTTACCCAGAGACATGTATACAATAAGAAACTCAAGGTTAGTAAATAGTTTATTAAAATTCTTTCTAGATTTCATAGTATTCATTTTAAGGAAAAAGATCAGTTATCCAATGTACTCAATACTAATAAGAAGCCAGTAGAAGATGTGATGCATGCCCACCTGGGTGAAAACCTCATTTCAGTTCAAGTGCGGGGAGAGGTAAGTGGGAGAGAGGGGTTGGGGTGCTCTCACTGATGGGCACAGAGTGGGGTGTCTGGCACACCTTTTGTGTGGGGGACGTAACCACAAGAGGAACTCCACTTAACAAAAATCAAATATCTGACCTGGTTGTGTATACTCTTACATTAACCTGAAATAAATTTACTTAAAAAAAAAACATTAGGCTCTGAGCCTGTGGCTCAAGTGGCTAAGGCACCAGCCACATACACCTGAGGTGGCAGGTTCGAATCCAGCCCGGCCCGCCAAACAACAATGACGGCTGCAACCAAAAAATAGCCAGGTATTGTGGTGGATGCCTGTAGTCCCAGCTACTTGGGAGGCAGAGGCAGGAGACTTGCTTGAGCCCTGGAGTTGGAGGTTGCTGTGAGCTGTGATGCCACGGCACTCTACCCAGGGTGACAGCTTGAGGCTCTGTCTCAAAAAAAAAAAAGTTAAGGACAAATGACATACATAAAAATAAATCCCAGAATTTCAGATGTAAGCAATAAAGAAGGAAAAAGTAACTATAAGAAATAAAATGTAAATATTATCAGTTACTGGGTTTTAGGAAGACATTTTGAGCATAGTATTATAAATGAAAACCATTAACTTTTAACAGATAAGATCTTATAAACATTTTAAACTTTTCCCCAAATGTTTCATCCCACACACACATACCCCTAAAGACAACTAACTAGGAAACATATGGGTAGTATATATATCAGACAAAAGATTAATAAGATCAATGGAATCTTTTCAATAAAAATGGAGAAACATGCAAATAGAAAGATGGGCAGAAGTCACATTCAGACAATTCATATTTAGTAAGCACCTAGTACTCTCTAGATGGGGTTCTAAATGGAAGGAATTAATACTGAAATAAATAGGATAGTCACATGCCTTCCCTTCAGGAAGCTTCTATTTTAAAGAGAAGACAGTTAAAAAAAAAAAAAAAAAAAGCAAAAAGGAGGCCATTATATAAATAAACAATACAATCTTAGGTGGTGAACAAATGTCATGAGAAAGCAGGGGAGATGGCTGCAGAGTAACGGAAGGAGAAGCTCTTTGCATGAGCCAGCCCCTGCAAAGCTGCTCTGAGGAGCTGGCATTTGGATAGAACAGAACGGAATAGGAAAGTGGCCTTGTGAAGACTTGGAGGTAGAGAAAACCAACAGCATGGCCAAGTTCCCTGAGATGGAAAGAACGTGGCACAGTCTAAGAACAGCAAGGTCAGTGTGGCTACAGCAGAGTAATATAAGAAAGGCTACTGGGAAGGAAGGAGCTCTGAAGGGAATTTTACAATTACCTCCCCTCACAAACAATAACATGCATGCGGATTAAACACACATATGAGGAATCCTTTCACTTGTCCAATGGCAACATGCAGATTAAAAACACAGACAATGAGGAATCATTTCACTGTCACCTGGCAGGTCTCAGTGATGATGCACACTGGTGATGGGAACAGTGAAGCCGGATATTTTCAAATTTCCTGGCAGGTAAGAAAGTTGGCCCCACCTGACTGGGGAGCAATATGGCCACTGCATCTAGTGACTTAAGACCTAGTTATGGTATTTCACCAGGTAATTCCAATTCTAGAATTTTATATTGATGACATGATGGAATAAATGTGAAGCCCAGTGTGAACTCCTATCATTGGTTTCTACAGCTACTGATTGTTTATTAGAATTGTGTGTGTGTGCTGCACGTGTGGTTACACAGAGGAAGGGGGATTGTTGACATGCAAAATCACTGAGTCAATGGAATAAGGAGAATGGAATGATGGATTCTACTGTGCTTGTTCACTAAGTGTGCCTTAGAGGCAGAGGCAAACTCTATGAGGCCTTGACATTCAATTTTCTATTCCTTCCCTGCTGAGTATGCAAGTGAAATGGAAAAATAAATGTTAATTTGAGCTTTGTAACATATTTGGTGGCAGGGACACTAAGTTTGAAGGTAAACAATTCATTTTTTCTCTCTATGCAGGTAATCTAATCCTGCTCTCTGTCACAACTGTAGATCATGAGTGTAGGAGCCACAACCACTGAGCTCATCCTATCTATGTTCACAACCTGCAGTTACTTATACATAATTCATTTTAATGATTCCTGGAATCTACTTCCCACTTTAACTCTTTTTAAACATGACTAATGTGCATAAGAATCACCTGTGGAGGTCTATAAACGTACAAATCCCTAGGTCTGTCATAAAAAACTCTGATCAGGAATCTGTAGGTTTTTTTTTTTTTTTTT
>NW_003852595.1:199522-223238 GCF_000181295.1 Otolemur garnettii | reverse complement strand
GCCCGCCACAACGCCTGGCCATTTTTTGGTTGCAGCCATCATTGTTGTTTGGCGGGCCCGGGCTGGGGATTCGAACCCTCCACCTTAGGTGTATGTGGCTGGCGCCTTAGCCGCTTGAGCCACAGGCGCCGAGCCATAGAGTTCTTATCTACTCTAACTCTGCTCCTCTGGGCCCACCCCTAACCGTTCTGCTCCTGGATGATTTGCAGCTTCTATACTGATCTCCTTCCTATCAATCATCCTCCCTTTGTGAGCCTTGCTTGCTCTGGCAACAGGAATGACCTTGTTGAAATGTATCTCAAGAACATGTCATGCGGGGCTGGCTGTGATGGCTCACACCTGTAATCCCAGCACTCTGGGAGTTCGAGGCAGGTGGATTGCCTAAGCTCAGAGATTTGAGACCAGCCTGAGCCAGAGCGAGACCCCATCTCTAAAAATAGCCAGGTGTTGTGTGTGCCTGGAATCTCAGTTACTTGGAAGGCTGAGGCAAGAGAATCACTTAAGCCCAAGAGTTTGAGGTTGCCACTGAGGGTGACATAGTGAGACTCTGTCTCAAAAAACAAAAACAAAAACAAAAAACAAAAGAACATGTCACGCATAGTAGTGGTCAAGATAGAAGATAGGGAGCAGTCTGCCTCCCACTCTGAGAGAGAGGATCAAATTAGGTATTTACCTTGGATCAGTCATCTAGGAAAGAGCATTGGGAATCAATGGAGAAGTGGTGGAGGCACCATGGTGAAGGGAAGGAAAGAGGAGCAATGCTTTGGCATGACTGGAAGTACTGGTAACAGTGAAAGGACAGAGGAGAGAGCATGGGGTTTCACACTTCTCCTGTGGTTATCAGAGTCAGAGCTGTGGGGAGGGCACCACGCAGCAGACCTCCAGTCAGATACAGTGCACTGACTGGGACTGCATGGCATTACTCTAGACAGCAGGCACAGCAGGGTCCTGCTGCTGCCTGAATCTGGGGTGCTAAGACTGATAAGGTATGAGACCCCCTCATTTTGAAGTCTCAGCCCCAGAGGGCTATACCTACCAGGAGGATAGATACATGCTGTGACCTCCCCCATTGTCCCTGCCTGCTGATGAGGGAGTAGGAAGGCTGGGCATGCCCACCCACCACTTCAAGCACCAGAAGACCAAGTCAGAGCAGGACTCACAGACTCGGTGCCTGCTATCACCACCTGGGGAGCCCTGCCCAGCCAAGCTACTGCAGGACCCAGGATTAATACATATTCACAAATCCTGGCTCTCACTGCTACTACGTGGGTAGGGCTACCACCAATGGACCTAGGCAGGATAAATTCTCACACCACCACTGCTGCCACTGCAGCCACCAGGGTACCTGGGTGCAGCAGAGGCCCAGTCCCCCATGCACAGACCACCATGCACCACCTGGAAGCCAACAAACCATCCTGTGCTGGCCATGCACCACCTGGAAGCCAACAAACCATCCTGTGCTGGCCATGCCCTGCCTACCTGTGAAAACCATAGGTGAACAGGGTCAAGGAGGACGCAATGTTAAAGGCTCACAGTGCATTCACCCCTCTTCTGCCTCAATCTTTCAGAGCAGGACTCAAGCATGCCTCCTAGAGATCTCTCCCTTGCTTCACTGAGCATCAGAGTTCCCAGCAGAGGAGAAGAGGCCTACTGCAAAGTTGTCTGAGCTGAGAGAAAAAGTTATAGATGAAACGGAATCAACATAAAACTCCAGCAACATGAAAAAAAACCAGGCTATTTTGACATTCCCAAAGGATCATACTAGCTCTCCAGCTATGGACTTCAACTAAAAGGAAACTGTGGAAATGTGGAAATGTCAGATACAGAATTCAGAGTATGGATTACAAGTAAAACTTGTGATTTATGAGAAAGTTAAAAATTGACACAAAGAAACCAAAATATAATTCAGGACATGACTGAAAAATTCACTAAAAATATAAATAATCCAAGAAATATGTGACAGAACTTGTAGAAATGAATCATTTAGGGAATGTCAAAATAAGGTAGAAAGTTTTAACAATAGACTAAATGAAGTAGAAGAATGGCAGAGCTTGAAGACAAGGTTTTCAAATTAACCCAGTTGATCAAAGATGAAGAAAAAAGAATCAAGAACAATTAATAATATGTCTCAGAAATATTGGATTATATAAAATGAACAAATGTAAGAATCATCAGCATCTCTGAGGTAGAAGAAAAAATAGAAAAAAAGCATGGAAAATCTATTTGAGGGAATATTGGAGGAAAACTTTACTGATATTTCTAGAGAGTTGTACAACCAATGACAATACCTGGATGATTCCAGGCAAATGATTTCAGGCATCACGAAGTCACACAGACACCATCCTGGCCAATGTCAAAGTGAAGAGAAAATCTTCAAGCTATTTAGATGAAAGCATCAAGTAAATTACAAGGGAACCAGAATAATAGCCAACTTCTTAGCAGAAAACTTATAGCAAGAAGTGACTGGAGTCCCACTTTTAGTCTTCTTAAATAGAAAAATTGCCAACCAAGAAGTTTGCATTCTACAAAACTAGGTTCATAAATGAAGGAGAAATAAGGTTCTTCCGAGACAAACAAACACCCAGGGAATTTGTTACCCCTAGATTTACCCTATAAGAAATACTTAAAGGTTGCCAATACATGGGATAGAAAAGTCAATACTCAGCAGTCAGAAAACACCCAGAAGTTAAAAGTCACAGCTATTATAAAATGATAACACCAGCGAGAAAACAAAGCAAGTAGGTAACAAGCAAAATGATGCCCAGAACAGCCTCTCACATGTCAATCTAATACAAGTGTAATCTTTCCAAACACCACACAAAAGATGGTGGATTTAAAAATAGAACCATGGTATATACTTTCCCCAAGAAATCCATTTAACTCATAAAGATTCTCACAGACTTAAGGTAAAGGTTTGGGAAAAAAATATTTCACACAAATGGAAACCAACACTAGGCAGGAATAACTATTCTTATCTCAGATAAAATAGACTTTAAATAAACAATGATAAAAAAAGATAAAAACAATCATTATTACTGAAAAAGAGAGCAATTCAATATAACTATCCTGATGTATCTGTACCTAACCTGGGGGCTCCTGTAATCACAAAATAAACTATTAGTTCTAAGGAAAGAAGTAAAGGTGACATCATGGTAGAGAGAACTCCAACACTCCATTGACAGAACTAGACAGATAATTGAGATGAAAAATCAATGAAGACACAGTGGACCTGAACAGAACTCTAGAACAGACCCACCTACCAGCCACTGACAGACACTCTATGCAAAACTGCAGAATAAACATTCTTCTCACCAGCAAATGGGACATTTTCCAAGATAAACCAAAACAAGTCTCAGAAATCAATTTCAAGGGGAAAACTAAAAACTGTAGAAATCTATGGAAATTAAACAGCCTGCTAATGAACAGTCCTTGAGGCAATGACAAAACCGAGGTGAAAATAAAAAAATATTTCAAATTGAAAGACAAAGGTGAAAAAAACCTAGCAGAATCTTGAGGATACTATAAAAATAGTGTGAACAGGGAGATTTACATGCTTAAATGCATATATCAGAAAGGCACAAAAATTAAAAATGAACCTAATGTCACACCTCAAGGAGCCAGAAAAGAAGGACAAAGCAAATGCAAAGCTAGCAGATGCAAAGAAGGAACAAAGGTCAGAGCAGAATTAAATTAAAGACAATCAACAGGATCCGGCGTCTGTGGCTCAAGTGCCAGCCACATACACCTAAGTGGCGGGTTCAAATCCAGCCTGGCCCGCCAAACAATAACGATGGCTGCAACCAAAAAATAGCCAGGTGTTGTGGTGGGTGCCTGTGGTCCCAGCTACTTGGGAAGCGGAGGCAGGAGACTCGCTTGAGCCCAGGAGTTGGAGGTTGCTGTGAGCTGTGATGCCAGGGGGATAGCTTGAGGCTCTGTCTCAAAAAAAGAAAAACAAGACAATCAACAAAGCAAAAATGTTGGTTCTGTGAAAAGATAAACAAAATCGATAGACCTCTAGCTAGAGTAACCAGAAATAGAAAAGATTCAAATGAGCTCAATCAGAAATAAAAAAAGGAGACATTATAAGAACACCTTCCAAGACTACTATGAAACCTCAAAGCATACAAAGAAACTAGAAATATCTAGAGGAAATGGTTTCATTTTTGGAAACACAAGACCTGCCAAGCTTGTATCAGGAAGAAATATAAATCTTGAACAGAACAATAATAAGTAGTAAGTATTAACAGTAACAAAAAAATCCCCCAACTGAAAAAAAGCCCAGGACCAGACAGATTCATAGCTGAATTCTACCATTCCTACAAAGACCTGGCCCCTATCCTTCTGAAAATGTTCCATAACCTTGAGAAGGAGGAAATCCTTCCTAATGCATTCTACAAAGCCAATATCACCCTAATACCAAATCCGGGAAAGGGCACAACAAAAAAAGAACTACATACCAATATCCCTCTTGAATGTAAGTGCAAAAATCCTCAACAAAATACTAGCAAACTGAACCCCCACAGCACAGTCACAAGATAATTCACTTGTGTTTCATCCCAGGGATACAAGGATGGTTCAACATAGGCAAATAAGTAAAGGTGATCCAACACACAAACATAATTAAAAACAACAAGCAGCTCAATACATACAGAAAAAGCATTGGATAAAATCCAACATTTCATGATAAAAACTCTTGTGACATCAGGCATTAGCAGGAACATACTTCAAACTTATAAAAGTCATATGTGACAAGTCCACAGCCAACATCATACTGAATAAGAGAAAGTTGAAAGCATTCCCCACCCCACCCAAGAGCTAGAACAAGACCAAGATGCCCACTGTCGCCTAGTTTACTCAGCACAAAGCTGGAAGTTCTAGCGAGAGCAGTTGGGCACGGGAAGGAAACAAAGTACAGCCGAACCAAGAAAGAGGGGTTCAAACTGAACCTGTTTGCTGATGATGTGATCTAGAAAACCCTAAAGACTTCACCAAAATACTCTTAAAATTGATAAATCAATGCAATAAAGTTTCAGGTTACAAAACTAACACACACAAATTTCTATATACTAGTAACAGCCAAAGTGGGAGTCAATTAAGAACTCATTGACAACAGCTGCAAAAAAAAAAACCTAACCAAAGAGATGAACAATTCACAACAAATAAAAATATCCCATGCTCATGGATTTGAAGAATCAACATTGTCAAAATGTCCATACTGCCCAAAGTGATTTACAGGTTCAATGCAATTTCCATCAAAATACCAACACCAACTTTTGCAGACCTTGACAAAACAATCCGAAACTTCATTTGGAACCAAAAAAGAGAATAGCCAAAGTAATCCTGAACAAAAAGAACAAATCAGGAGGTATCACATTACCTGACTTAAAAATTATAGATGGCTGTAGTAGCTGAAATTCCACTGTACTGAGATAAAGACAGAGACATCAACCAACAGGAGAGAACAGCGAGCCCAGAAGCGAAGGCGTGCAGCAACAGGCAACGCTTCTGACAGAGCCAACAGAGACACACACCAGGGAAGGGATGCCCCATTAATAAACGGTGCTGAAAAAACTGGAGATCCACATGCAAAAGAATGAAACAGGATCTTCATCTCACACTATATACAAAAATTAACTCAAAATGGATTAAAAAATGTAAAACCTGAAATAATAAAATTTCTAAAAGAAAAATTATGAAAATCTCTTCTGCATATTGGCTTTGCTAAAGAATTTATGACTATGACCACAACGCAAAGACACCAATAACAAAAGGAAATAAATTTATAATTTAAAAATTTCTGCAAGGCAAAGAAAATAATCAAAAGTGTAAGTAAATTACCTACAGAATTGGAGAAAATATTTGCAAATTTGTGCATCAGACAAAGGACTAAAATCCAGAATCTACAAAGAACTCAAACAATTCGGCAAGAAAAATAAAGCAAATAACCCCATCAAAAAGTAGGGAAAAGACATTAACAGTTTTTTTTCCAAAAAAGATAGACAATGAATGGCCAACAAACACATGAAGATATGCTCAATGTCACTAATTATCAGGGAAATGCAAATCTAAACCACAAGGAGATGCCACATCAGCCCTGTCAGAATGGCCATTATTAAAAAGTAAAAAAACAACAGATGTTGGTACAGACATGCTGAGAAGGAAATGCTATTCCCTGACAGTGTGAGTCTAAACTGCCACAACTTCTAGGAGAAACAGTGTTGGAGATTCCTCAAAGAAACAAAGGACACTTAACATTATCCAGCAATCCCACTACTGGGTATCTACTCAAAGAAAAGAAGTCTTTTTTATAAAAAATCATCCTGCATCTGCATGTTTATTGGAGCACAATTTACATTTGCAAAGTTATGGAATCCACCCAAATGTCCATCAGGTGAGTAGTGGATAAAGACAGTGTGGTGTGTAAATGTACTGTGGAGTACTACGCAGCCGTAAAAGAGAATGAAAAAAAGCCATTGCAGCAATTTCGATGGAACTGGAGACTGAAGTGACCTATCTCAGGAATGGAAGGACAAATGCCACATGGTCTCACTTGTAAGTGGGTGCTTAAGGAGGGGTGTATATGGTCATTAACTGCTGTAATAGATGCTGAAAACTAAGAAAGGGGAAAAGGGAAGGATAAAAATCTACCTATTGGGGACAACATAAACCAGTTGTATTCCCTAAGTCTATTAAAATGAAAATAGTAATAAATAATAAAATAACATTATTAAAAAAACCAGCATGCCACTCATCAAACCCAATGATATCTCATCTCACTCACAGCAAAGCCCAAAGTCCAAGCCCTGTCATGCAAGGCCTCACAATATTCTGACCAGCACTTCCTCCTCTGGCTGTTCCCCTCTCTCCTTTCCACTACAGCCACAGGTCCTTTGCAAGTGCTGCTCCCTCTGCCTGGAAAGTTCTCTCAGACACGTGCATGGCTTGACCCCTCACTTCCTTCAGCTCTTCCTTAAAATCACTTTCTCAGACCACTTTTCCTGGCCAACCTGTCTGTACCTCAACACTCCCATCCCTACCTGCAGTCACTAGCACCTCATAATTTCACCATTTGTTTCATTTCTTATCAGCTCTTATTCTGTCAGATATTTTACCTATGTTGCCCATATTTGAGTACTATTTTCATAATTGTTTTGTTTGTTTCTGTATCTCTAACACCTATAACAGTGTCTGACACCTGCCAGGCATTCAAGAAATATTATTTGAATGATTTGGTGAACACATTTTTAGCTCCCGCAGCCATGAAATCTCAGTTTACGTCTAATATTTTCTGCAGTTGTCTGCTTCACATTTTCTAACCTCTTTATCCCCTAAATGAACATGTGTCAAATAGTTTATGTGACCAAATAAAGTGGTCTCTTCTACTCTAAGACTGTTAGGACTGTTAACATTTTTTAATATTAAAATGGTAGCCTTCACTTTTACAGCGACTCCTGTGTGACGAGTCACTGACAGTTACAGGCCTCTCTGATGTGGTGGTCTTTCCTTATTTTACAGACAGGGAAGGTGATCTCCAAGGGAGTTACCTGAGAGCACCGTTAGTGACAATCCTTTTGTCCTCCTCAGTGGCCCCAGTGCTGGGCTCTTCTGGTAAAGCACACATTGCCCTCTCATACCAACACCTACTGTATTGCTTCACACACAGTTGGGCTCGCTTTGAAACACTTCCAGATCCTAATTATGATGCACTATCCTCTCAAGAT
This sequence comes from Otolemur garnettii, assembly GCF_000181295.1. Classification (NCBI taxonomy): domain Eukaryota; kingdom Metazoa; phylum Chordata; class Mammalia; order Primates; family Galagidae; genus Otolemur; species Otolemur garnettii. Next base: position 215,517 of record NW_003852595.1, on the reverse strand, counting down.
TTGCTTCATGTACATCTACCCTTGTTCTTTCATTTAACGATGTAAATATAGGATGAGTATTCTGGAAAGTATCCTTTATTTTTATTTGTCTTAACGCTTCCCTGATGGAGAGAAGACTTTACTGCCATAAATTTTTTATGAACTCATAAAATAACTCATGAACTCAATAATTTCTCCTTCACTTTCCCCCACTTCATATTTTTCCCTCCTCTAGATCTTTCAACAGTTTAACAAACCTTAAGTTTCAACCACACTTAAAAAAAAAAGTGTCACATAAGCCAGGGTTAAGTTATAGCCAATGTCAACAGAAAATCTGGATAACTCATTGTTTCAACATGGAATCATTATCTCATTAATCTGGTGAGATTACTTGCATAGTGAAAAGGCACTAACATACATGCCAAGCATCTACACATAATTTTTGGTTGGATAGATTCTGTATCTACTAGAATGATACAAAAAATCAAAATTTTAAAAGAAAAAAAAGTTAAAATTTTAAGATGATACAAATTTTACAGAACACTGACACCTGTGTGCTTAGTATGATGTTTTTGTCCCATTTTTTAATCATAAAGACTAAGATAAGATACCTGACATTAAAGGGAAAACTGTCAGAAAAAAAGTGAAAAAAATCATGGTGACTTAACATTGTACAAATTAGTCAGGTTCTTCTTGCTGAGATTTACTGAATTCAGACATCGCTCATGAAAAGATAGTAGCACCTCCACAGAACAAAATGCTAATCCTCAATAAATGTTTTAATGTTCATGATTCTCAAAATAAATGTCTTTGTTCCTTTATAATTCAATAAGAAATGTGGTGAGGTTAGATTCTGCAAAGCCCTACTTTCTTTAGAGGCAGATTGAGCTTTATAATATTCTTCCTGCATTTTTATTAGAAAAGAGGGGAGGGTGAGAGACTGGATTCTAAGGCATTTATACCAATTCACTAGTTTCTCTGGAGATGCGTATGGATCATACAGTCATATTGCACTGAATCATAACTTCCTTAATATACATTATAATACTTATTTAATATCACTCCCTATGAATTGGAAAAATGTTAAAGTTTTTGATTTATAAAAGAAAGATGTATAACAAATTACTAAGAATGTATCTATTCTTGAGTTTATAATTTTGCTACAATGAAATTCCAAGTATACTTAACTATAATATAATCAACAATCAGTGACGAGGAAGAAGAAAAAGTAATGAAAAATCTGGAAGCAGCTTCAGTCATTAAATGACCCAATGTAGATGAAAATCTCAACACACACTGTAGAAAGAAAATTCATGATTCAGCTTTTAAACCAAAGCTGATCAGACAATTTCGGGTTTATATGGCAATAATTTTTCAATGCATTTTTGTCAGCTTGATCGTTTTCATCAGCATCATTAGCATAAGTCAACCAACATAGTGAAAAAAATCAATTAGATTGCAAACAGTTTAGGTAAAGTATCACCATTTTAGTCACTGTATGAAAACATCTTCGAATCTGTTCATATTTTCTATGAACTCCTGAAAATGTGTACTTTGCGCCCACAAGTCTGATGAAAAATAAAAGCTACTTACTAAAAGGGTTATTAAATTCTTATGAGAAATTTGATGCCAGTGTAGATATTTTAAAGGTTCAGCATCCACTGGAGAATTGACATAATTTTACAGAGCTTAAGATGCAATCATAAGATATATCATAATTTTGTGTTTCCTTGAAGAAAAAAAAAGCCTGCAATCTAATCAAAGCTGTCTTATCTTAGAAACGTTATGCAAATTCAAAGAATTCTTTCAAACTTACTTATACATACTTTAAAAAAATCACTTTTGTGCATCAACTAAAATGAAATTATAAGCATGATATATTGGTTTAAGTCTTAAGGCAATTCTCAATTGCCTTACAGATGCCTTACTCAATTGCAATTACAGATGTAATCAATTGGAAGATTTATACTGATTTTAGAGCTGTCTAAAATTAGAAAAAAAAAATGGATCTTAGAATTGAGTACATGTGGTATACTATTTGCCAAACACATGCAAGAGTTTTTTTTTTCCTACCCAAGCCAATAATTTCTGTATAAAAATTTATTTTTATTAAATACATGTAGTCTACTTTATCTTATATTTCAAGGTTTCAACATTTTCATCTCCTTCACTTTCCTGGCAGTTTTGGTCAATGTAGTTTAAATCTAATTTAGTTTATCAACATCCCTCTCCAAATACTGACTGTAGACTTCAACTTATACATGAGTCCAAATAGGGTTTCCTTCTAAACCCTATTTCCTTCCTTAATTTTCTATCAGTATTTCTCAAGTAAATCTATACTACATGGGGAAACTCGGGATTAAGTAAAGACAATTAAATTCTTACAGCAGTTCTCCACCTGTGGGTTGTGATCCACAGGAACTGTATTAAAGGGTCACGGCATTAGGAAGGTTGAGAACCACTGCTTTAATACAACTTTCTCAAAGTCTGTAATATATTTATGGTATGTACATTGTGACTGTCATATAGTGGCAAATTACATAGAATTTCTGAATATTATTTGTTCACAAAATCACGTGTTTTGAGGAACACTTTGGAAAAAGACAGTTACCATTAGCTAAGATACTTCACATGGTTTCTTCATTGTTTTTTGTGTTTGCTATGTGGCTTTCTAAATACCTGGAAACCTGGGGCTGAATATGATTTTAGTACAGATAACACCATATCTACACAGCATTACCAAAGAAGGAGCTGGTCATGGTATAAATTTTAAGGCAATAGAATCATATTTATGTTAGCACAAGCTTATTTGCCTTTCATTATATCTATAATGTCATTACATTTGTATTTTCACCACATATATTTGCTTGTGTTAGCCAATACAATTATGAAGCAAATACTAGGCTTTTTTGGTAAACATTGGTAGTCTCTGGCAATCAAGGTAGATGATGGCTAAATGTTCCCTTTCCCATAACTTTACTACCAGTTGCTATATTAAAATAAAAGTACATAGAAATGAAATATATAACTATTAATAGTGGGTGTATAAATATATCAAATAGTATAATAATATAGTTATTATTAGTAAGAAAGAACAGAACAGATAGCCAGTTTTTTTACAGCATCTCTGACACCTGAAGGCAAGTTCAGGTTCAGATACCAGCTGGCCACGTAAAGAGATAAAGCCCTCTGGGAAGTGGTGTGTGCTGTTGGGGGCGGGGGCACATCCAACTGCTGACTGTGCTGACACCATTCATTTCACTAGTGAAAAATCATTTCTTATTGTTTATATAAATCAGCAAAATTCTCTTGTCCATATTTGAATATGTGAGGCATTAAGAACTCAAGTTCTAGAGTACTGATTTCTGACAAAGGCTTTTTTTTTTTTTTAGAGATTTAAAACTAGAGTTAACCTGTGCACACATATATCTATGTTGCCTTGTTAATATTGAAACATTTTAAAAGTAAATTTCCACATCGGCCACATAAAACTTTGCCTTTGCTAAAGCAAAGTTGAAAACTGTATGGTAATTTAGCACAAATGTTAATTATGTATTTCAATTAGTGGAAAGTTTTATAAATGTTCATGAGTCCAAAAGAGATACATAAGGCTTGTTTACAAATCATATAGGTATCTGTTTATAAGCCATATTTATTTATATATATGAGTCCAAATATATATATGTGTGTAAGGTTGCTACAAGCTGTATGTGATCCTCAAACTACCATGTTCAATTTTTGATTTTTCTTTTCTATACATTTTCTTAAAATTATCCGTTATACTCCATTCTCTCTTATTATTCTTCATGCTGCATCCTCTAGTTTAATACTAAATGGAGAAATCACCTATTTAAACTGGGGAAATTTATACACAAAGTGACCAACTTGGCTCAAATGAGAGCCCAAAGGTTTTCCACAGGGTAAAGTGCACAGAATTTCTAGAATGGTCTTTGGAGCATCAAGTTTGGCTGCTCAGAAAATGCTCCTTAGTTTTATCATAGTTCCTTCAAATTGCTGAATAAGTAAGTTATTTTTGAAATAACATAAAAAAAGTTATACTAGATTTTACCAGCCTTAGTCTATTCATATTTTCTGCAGTAATGTTTGGCCTCAGAAATGAACCCAACAACTTTCTGAACTTATTCAAATTAATATCAGGTCAGAAAAACAACTACAACTTTAGTGAATTAGGGTGGTCACAGCACCATTCTAAGATGTTAGCTAGATAAAGAAGATAATTAATTTGCATATTTTTCTATTCTCAATATAAAATCATCCCATAAATACCTTTGGCAACATTAAGAATGCTGCTGTGCCTTAATAAGTTCTAGACACTCTTCTCATAAATAAAATACTTGAAAGGGATCTTAAATAGAACATTCCAAATTCCCAGCTGCGTTGTATATGGTAACATCATTGTTCAAAAACTAAATGATTGGGGGGGAGAGATAGTCATAGAACTACCAAATCCTAGAATTGGGTAAGAATTTTATGCTCTTCCAAAATTTCTCAATGGAGGCACTTTATTCCATACTCCTGATACCTTTGAAGTTCCTATGATGATGCGTTTAGTAGTTTAAAAAAAAATCTGTCTTAAGATACAATTCATTGGCTCAGCGCCTGTGGCTTAAGCGGCTAAGGAGCCAGCCACATACACCTAAGGTGGCGGGTTCGAATCCCAAGCCCGGGCCCGCCAAACAACAATGATGGCTGCAACCAAAAAATGGCCAGGCGTTGTGGCGGGCGCCTGTAGTCCCAGCTACTTGGGAGGCTAAGGCAGGAGACTCGCTTGAGCCCAGGAGTTGGAGGTTGCTGTGAGCGTGATGCCATGGCACTCTACCCAGGGGGATAGCTTGAGGCTCTGTCTCAAAAAAAAAAAAAAAAAGATACAATTCATTTCATTGTTATACAGCTCAGGTCAGCTTTTCTTAAAGGGTTCACTAATTGGAATGTGCCTTCTAATGAATCCCTTCCATGGATTCCATACACATTACAGGGGAGGGACAGCTGTTTACCTCCCATACAACAGACTTCACATTTTCAAATACTTACAATGTTTACAGCTCTCTGCACCCATCACCCTCACCCCAACTCTCTCCACTCCCATGCATCTCACGCCTTTATGTCCGGATTTCTCAAGATGCACTTTCCACACAGACGCTTCACTGCTGCAGGTTTATCAGTTTGCATATTACTTCTTCCACATCATTCTTTATATGTGTGGCACTCGGATATATTTTAAAGATAAGCCCTTTAAGAAACTACAGTTTAAGGAACGAACTGTAAGATTAAGATTCTGGGTTTTTTTACCTTCATGACCTTGAAATCATCTCCCTCTTCCCGAAGCTTTCCCACACCCTTTCTCTGTCATTCTTTATTGCCTTTCACTTTGCACAGTTCATTCTTGAGGTTGCATCTCGTTGATTGCTCTGCATGAAGTCACTAAGCTTACCTCTGTCAAGCTTCCAGAGAGTTTAGTTTCCCTCCATTTTCCTTAATGGCCAAGAAATAGTTTGAACTGTAGGTGGCTCTTCATAGCTTTGAAATTGGCCTGTGTTCAAATGTAATCATGAAACATATGTCATGACCTCTCAAACATTTATATTACAATTTATAATTATATTATAATTACAATTTAGAGTCACCTGAACATCCTTAAATCAGTCAGTAAGTACATAATACTGAAAAATACTCATAAGATTATGTTGATGCAACTAGTAAGTACTGTCCAAACTTGACCAAAACAGTTTCCCTTTTTGTGTGAGTTCAGAATTTTCAAATGAGGTTCTTTTTTAGTCTTTTCTCAGGAAACAAACTGCTTGAGGCCCTCAAAAAAAATGTCTAAGAGAAGAACCAGGATCAGAACCTAATGATGTAATTTATTTCTATCACATATTATTTTATTTTATTTTATTTATTTATTTTTTTTTTTGAGACAGAGCCTCAAGCTGTCCCCCGGGTAGAGTGCCGTGGCATTACAGCTCACAGCAACCTCCAACTCCTGGGCTCAAGCGAGTCTCCTGCCTCCGCCTCCCAAGTAGCTGGGACTATAGGCGCCCGCCACAACGCCCGGCTATTTTTTGGTTGCAGCCGTCATTGTTGTTTTGGCGGGTTCGGGCTGGGGATTTGAACCCGCCACCTTAGGTGTACGTGGCTGGCGCCTTAGCCGGTTGAGCTATAGGCGCCGAGCCCACATATTATTTTATTAAAAGTAAATGAGATTCCTCATTTGTCTCAACACATTCAGTACTTCTTATTCCTCCAAAGTATAATTTTTTATAGACTAAGTATAAGGAAGTATGAAAGAAAACCAAATTTAAGAACATAACAGATGAAGTCAATCCCAGTCTCACTTTTTAAAAGTAATACCTTGATGGAGAAAATGTATCAACAGACTTAAATTAGTAGAAGAGAAAAAAGAATCTGATAATTACTAACGGTTATGTAACTGCTCAAGTTTAATATTGATATTATCTTACTAATAAATTCATTATTGGCTCAGCTAGAAAGGTGAATAGATGTATAGCGATGGATTCCAAGGGACATAAATATTAAAAGATTTTCTTCACCGAATTAAAATTCTCGCTCAAGGAAAGGAACACTTAAAGACCTGAATACCAATTTCTTCCTCAAAAAATGGCAAGACAAGAGGAGAATTTGAAGTATGAGAGTGACTGGAAATAAGCCAATCCTATGAAGATAAAAGTGTAGAAATCTAAAGGAGACTGGCAGGTATCCCAGGTCAGTTAAAGAAGAAATCTTGCAGAATAGGCAACAATTTCATCTTTAAAAATTCAAGTTTAGGGAATGCAACTCAAGCATAGGTAAATGGGAATATAAAATGCAATGAAGCTGAAGGAAATTAATAGATGTGGGGTCTTGATAAACTAATAACTTAATTCAATAAAGCTGAATCATTTTGTTAATTCAGTGAAGTAAAGGAAAAAACAATGCTTGACTGAACAGACTACATGATTGACTGGCTGGAGTTATTATTAAAAGATCAAGCTAATGGTCACAACTGCATTTAAAGGGTCAAAGCTGGAAGTTTTGCGCAAAATGTGTCAGCACTGCTGCTGGATGAATTTATTAGATCTTGCTATATAGAATTCTAGACAATATGTGCTGGTTGTATATACAGATTCCCTCTCTCTCTCTCTCTCTCTCTCTATATATATATATATATGACATATTACACACACATACACACATATGTATATACATAATACAGTATATACAGCATAAGTTGAAAACATCTGGGCTTATAATAGCATTGTCATGTATGTTCTATGATTTTGTTCAAATTAGTACTTGGAAGCAGAAACAGGCCTGCATTTGACTCTATTAAGTGAAAAGAAATATCACTACCAATATCATATATTTTTATGGTAAACATTCAGTATGTGCAATTGAAATGCAGTTTTAGAAAAAAATATCTAACAAGGAGGAACAGAGTGTCATGGCCTGTTCAGGAAAGGCAATACTCAGGTTATAGGCTATTTTACCTATAGTTAAAGAGTAAATTAATGCTGCTTTGAAACATGTTAAACAAATCAGTAAGTTTCAGTATTCCAAAGTGATTTAATTTCACAGTTATTTTCTGCCTCTTTATACACAGAGAATATAACGTTTTTTAAAAAAAGATCTTATAAGTCTTTTCATAACTTATTTTGCTATAAATAATGAGAATAAAAGGATAAATGTGATATATGTGGCAAAGGAGTTGAAATGTAAGTTTTACAAAAGGGTCACTTTCATCACAAAAAAATTATTGGATAGATTCAATAAAAGTATGTTTATTTTTTGATGAGTAAATGTAATTCAATAATGTATTTTCTACATACTTGATATAAAACATTCTATTTTCGAGTACTAACTTGAACAAAATCATAGCACATGCATACAAATGCAATTATAAGCCCAAGTAACCACCTGTATTGTAGGCCATTGATGTCATTTGGAACTACTCATAAAATCACAAACTTTGACATTTTGTGAAAGCTTAATTTCATTCTTTGGTATCTCTAGTATCTATACATTATATTTTCTTTAATTTTGAAAATAAACTGACTTTGGCTTGGTGCCCATAGCACAGTAGTTACAGGGCCAGCTACATACATAGAGGCTGGTGGTTTTGAAGGCAGCCTGGGCCAGCTTAAACAACAATGACAACTGCAACAACAACAACAAAATAACCAGGCATTGTGGCAGGGGACCTGTAGTCCCAGCTACTTGGGAGGCCAAGGCAAGAGAACCTCTTACGCCCAAGAGTTTGAGGTTGCTGTGAGCTGTGACACCACAGCACTCTACCCAGGGCAACAGAGTGAGACTGTCTCAAAAAAAAAAAAAAAAAGAAACTAATTTTAATACAGTTATTATGAGTCAAATCATTGGTCAAAATCATTTCTCTAATTGCCTTAAATCAGGGGTCCTCAAACCTTTTTAACAGGGGGTCAATTCACTGTCCCTCAGACCATTGGAGGGCCGGACTGCGGGCCCTGGGACAAGTTGGCTGGTAAGCAGGACAGGTAGTGGTGGCAAAAACACCTGGCGTGCTGGATAAATGTCCTAGGTGGGCTGCATGTGGCCCGCGGGCTGTAGTTTGAGGACACTTGCCTTAAATCATCATGGGTGGTTGGATGCAGTGGCTCATACCTATAACACTAGCACTCTAGGAGGGTGAAGAGGATGGATTGCTTGAGCTCAGGAATTCCAGACAAGCCTGAGAAAGAATGAGACCCTGTCTCTATTAAAAACTGAAAAATTATCCAAGCATGGTGGCTGGTGCCTATAGTCACAGCTACTCAGGAGGCTGAAGCAAGAGGATCAATTGAGCCCAAGGTATTGAGGTTGCTAAGAGCCATGATGATGCCAAGGATGTCTAGGATGACAGAGGGAAACTCTGTCTCAAAAAAAAAAAAAAAAAAGACATATATACATATATGTATATATATCTTTTTTTCTAAATTTATGTCATAATTTTAATCAATTATTAAGACTCTGTCTCAAAAATATATATAATATATATATATCTTTTTTCTAAATTTATGGCATAATTTTAATCAATTATTTCATCTATTTAGTTATTTTTACCACTACAGGTATGTTCTCCTTATCTAGTTTTTGATACATTCGAGTAAGTGATTTAATTAAAAGAAAATATAATTTTGAAAGTTAAACTATTAATATTAGATGACAAAGTAGCATTTGAGCTATCATATTAGTATATTATTAGTTATTGTAATTTTAAAATATCAACTTAGTACAATTTGAAAACTTTTATTCTTGCATGTAACCAGACTTTCTAATAATAACTATTTGAAATATATTTGGGAATGATAAAGCTACATATTTATGATATGGTGAAAAATTATGAATTATGAATAAGATTTAAGGAATAAAATAAAATATTCAAAATTCTGAAAGAAGTCTTAAAGGTAATCTACTACAGCACTCCCATTTTACAGGGCGGGTAGAAGTCCCATGAAAGTTAACTGTTGACCAAGCTCAACAGTTGAGTAGCAAAAACTAGGGTGCCATGTCTAGATGTCTAGGTACTGGAGTTCTTCTGAGATCTAGTGAGCAGAGGACAAACAACAAAGAAATGTTCTCTTTGAATGGAGCAGGCTTCTTAAAAAGAGTACTATTGTTATGAAAATAGTCCTTCATATGCTACAAGTTAAAGATTGGTGGAAGTTTAGGTAAAGAAAAATAGCACTGGGTTGAGCCATCTGCAAAGATGAGAAGGTTTCCAAAAGGTCAGGCCACCTTTCATTTATTTTCTACTGTGGCATCTATAAGTAGTAAAAGAAGCCAGGAATATCTGAAAAATATAATAGAAAACACTATTCTTGTGTCCAATTGTTTAATATAAGGAAAATAACATATGATAAAAATAGTGTCACATCCTAACCTTCCTTTTTATGAAGTCCTTACTGTCAGAATATTTTGAGGGGATAAATGCCATTATATGTAGACCTATTATAAGTGGCTCTTACATTTTTCCCCTAAACAATAGATGTACCTTTGTTAGTTATATGAATGTTATTGAACAATAGCTAAATATAGAATAGTTGATTCATATTTGTCTGAATAATAATAAACATTTATAAATCTGATTTCATTGTGTTGGTTCATGTTCTTTTAACTGATCTATATAAACAAGTTTAAATGTAGTGGAAAATTTAAGGTTTTGGTAAGTTAGTTTGAGATACATGTGAAAAATAAATTAAATTAATCTTATTTTACATTTTTGTACCACACTTTTCCCACTTTTAATATTTGTATTAAACATCTATTATGTGTACAATAATTCCTCAGCTGACATAATCAACCTAATTTATAAGAGTTAATTATTAGGGCGGTGCCTATGGCTCAAAGGAGTAGGGCGCTGGCCGCATATGCTGGAGGTGGTGGGTTCAAACCCAGCCCCAGCAAAAAATAAAAAAAAAAGAGTTAATTATGAGATAATATTAAAAACTAGGTTCAGAATAATTGGTTAGACTGAAGTAACTAATTTTTTGCTTTATGGATATTTAAGATCAAGAGAATAGTGATTGATTGCATGGACCACATTACATTTAATACTTTCAACTCAATATTTCATATAAGATATTGCAATACAATTTTAGTATTTTAATATTTAACACAACATAAGCTGACATTTTGACATTTGTCTTAGTTACATAGCCACTTGCACAATTTTCTCATTTTCCCTACATTCTCATATCAGAAACGTTTTGAAATCTAATGAACATTTTCCAACCTCTGCTAAAAAGTGGCATCATGTATTTCAATTAGCCTCTATCCTATTCCATCTAGAACATGACATATATTTATTTTCTGTGTTCTCTTTCCTGTGTTAGATTGTAAATTCTAAGATATTAGGATTATTTCAATTTATTTTTCACATGTATCTCAAGCTAATTTACCAAAAACTTCTTCCAGCATTTTGAATATTTTGCTTTATTCCATAAATCTTAATTTTTCACCATGGATGGCATATTGTACATGGCACCACATGGACCCATTGCATCCAGGGCCCAGTGACATAGGAAGGATGGGTTATCTACCCCTGTCAGAAATTACCCTTAACTCACCTAGGTCACACTGTCTGGAGCCCAGGGGAAAGCTCAAATTGAGCTCCTCTGAGACTGCATTTTTTCACTATACACATTGTGAAATCTTGACTAAGTAGACTCTGATTTGGATAATTGTAAAATAAACATTCCCAACTCTAGTCTCGGTTAGCAAATCCTGCCATCATCATCTCTTGCTCACTATTTTACCCACAATATTTATAGATTGGGACATGGCACAAAAGGGGAAGTTAATGCTTAATAAAGCCTGTTAATTAATACATGACTCAGGCAGACCCAGGTTCTATCCTCTCCTAAAGCCTCTTCCAGAATTTGACTATATTTTGAGACAACGTGACCTATGTGAGTTAAGGGTAATTTCTGACGGGGGCTTATTACCCGTCACAGTATCTTTTCTTTCTAGCAGCTTTCAGACTGTTTTGATCATGCCCTACAGAAATACCTTTCACACTGCAGTGCTTGCGTGTGTGTATAAATGGGTGTATCTAAAACAAAATATTCATGCAACACTATTATTATCTCCACTGAATCCTTATAATTGGATTTTAAGCCATTGTATTCTATACTATTTATTAATATTTTTTAAATTATGCTTATTAATTATTAATATTTTTAAATTTATGGTATTGAAAATGATTTTTGACCTGCACTTTGTGAAATACTGGTTTAGGCCAAAATGCCAATAAAATGAGTATTAATTAATCTTTGACTATGGAGAAGGAACACATGTATCCTAGTCAACATTGGATGGTGTAACCCAACAGGGCTATCCTCTTCCTGAACTTCTCACCCTTCTCAGCCACTTGTCACACCCCAGACTTTCAGGAGCTACAAGGCTTAAAAGAGGCTGGAAACATTTCTCCTCTATTATCTCATCAGTGAAAAGGGGAGAAATTGGGTTAATTTGGACTTGGGTTCCCACTATAAAGGAATATACTAAGTTTTTTCATATAATTCTCACCACCACCATACAAACTAAGAATCACTAACTACCCTCATTTTGCAAGTAAAGAAAGTTTTATGAGAACAAAGGACTTGCTCAAGATGACAGCTAGTGAACAGCCATTTTTAATTCACTCCTCTGCAAAACAGCCCCTACCTTGGGGAGACAGATACATGATGTAGAAATTCTTGGGAATCAGTGGTGGCCGCTCTAAACTAGAGCTTCCAGGCACTGGAAGTAGGGAAGCTCCCAAAAGCTTGAACAGTCCCTGCTTCTTCCTATGCAGTGTGAAGAAGGAACACACATCTGCAACTTCCTCCCGTCGTCCCCTCAGTCTGTCCCTATTCAACCCCACTCTGTCCTGCGGCCCGTCTACAGTGCCAGGGAAAAGGCTGGGCATATGAAAAAATTAAAACATAAAACAACTTAAATTTTATTACTGCATATTGTACACTGCACCACATGGGTCCGTTGCATCCACAGCCCAGTGACATAGGAAGGACCGGTTATATAAACCCGTCAGAAATTATCCTTAACTCACCTAGGTCACACTGTCTGGAGCCCAGGGGAAAGCTCAAATCGAGCTCCTCTGTGACTGCATTTTTTCGTTATACGCATAGTGAAATCTTGACTAAGCAGACTCTGATTTGGATAATTGTAAAATAAACATCCAACTCCAGTCTCGGTCACCAAATCCCACCATCGTCAAGGCGAGAGCCGTGCTTATGGGTGGATGTATCAGTCACCTCTGAGAAGTCCTAGGGTTCTGCCCTCTCAGGCTTCTTCCTGGGTACCTTCTTCTCTGCTTTCTTTGTGGTCCAACAACTGGGGTAAAGCCCCAGGCGCTGGGGAGAGCAATGGCCCGCTGTCGAACTGGGCATGCTCTGGGCCGGGGCGGGGCGGGTTTGGGCCGGGCCTGTAGCTGGGTGCTCGCGCCGCCGCTCGGGGCCGCCGCCTGCGAGGACGCGGCTGCTCCGCGCGCCCGCCCCGTCGCGCCGCCGCCCGCCCCCTGCGGCCTGTGCTGCAGCTGCCGGCCGCCCGAGGGAGCGAGCAAACGTCAACCTGTTGTTTGTCGCGTTCACCATCTATCAACTCAGCACCACAAGGAAGTGCGGCACCCACACGCGCTCGGAGAGCTCGGCATGCAGGAAGTTTGTGGCGAGCTCGGCGCGTAGCACTGCCGGGCCACGCTGCGGGCGCAGGCGGCGAGGGCGCAAGGCGCGGCGTCCGTCCCGGGAGAGGAACCCGGCTTTTTCTCTGAGCGGCGCTGTGCTTAAGTCGCTAATCCCAAATGCACCGACTCACTTTGGTCTACACTCTAGTCTGCGCAAACTTTTGTAGCTATCGTGACACTTTTGCAACTCCACAGAGCGCATCCATCAAAGCTTTGCGCAACTCCAACCTCAGGCGAGATGGTGAGTGACTCACTTTATTTTTTAATTTCAACGGTAATTCTGTTTGTTGTCCTTGTACTTTATGTTGCCGCCTCCGCCCTTCTTTTTGAATCTTCCATATGAACTCGGGCTGAATGCATTGTTTGGGGGAGGGAGGTCTCAGTGCCTGTCCCCAGTCCTGAGAAAGCCCCTTTCTTCCAGAATAGAACTTTGGGCCTGGGGCGCAGCAGGCTGGAGGGGACAGGGCGGGTCAGGTGGCTCCTCTCATTGCACCCTGAGAAATCAGGTTTGGTGTCCCAGGGTCTCTGAAACCAGGATGCGGTGATTCAGCGGTAGATGGAGAAAGTTGCAGGCAGCGCCGCCCCTGCTTTGGGGGCTCTTCACCTTTTACACTCGTGATAGGCAGAGGGACTCAAGAGTGGCTGTCTCTGGGCTACTGACTTTATTCTTTTAGTGGAGAGAGGAAGAATGATGAGTGTCAGTCCAGCTCTTTCTGGAACAGAGTGAGCATTCATCTGTGTATTATTTATCTTTAGGAGACGGCTATGTGCAGCATATTGCCCTTTCCATCCCCTAAGTGACTTTTATTGGAGTTGAGTGTGGTAGAGACCAGGAGGGTAGAACGCCAGGGGTTTCTTCTCTACCGCAGCGGGTTCAGGCTTCTGCTGCCAGTTTCCTTGTATAGGTTTTCCAACTGTTTGCAAGGAGCAAAACTCTCGAAACAGTTGTCCTAAGAAAGGTCCCAAGCAAGCTTGTTTATTTTCCTTTAGTCTGGAGGACACCTGGGTCTGGAGACTCTAAGTTGAGTTTATTTACTTCCTGGGGCCTCCACCTACATCTTAAGTTGATTTATCCTTCAATTCCCAATTGTAGCTGATGTTCCCAGCAATTTGCAGCTGTTTTTGTCATGTGCTTGAACTGGCCCATAAGTTTGTGGTTTTTTTCTACATTGATATCCTTCTGTACTGCTTGCTTATCACCCAAGGTGATCACAAAGCTGGTAAGATTTGACTGTCTTACTTTTTAAATTCTTATTACTCACCTTAATGCCTTATGAGTTTCGTTTTTTGGTGTGTCTTCAATTTGGATTTCACTGGAAGACTTTTGGACTTTGAAGGAAAAACAAAACTTTGTTGTATTTTCTGATACCAAGTAGACCGTGGATTTCAATGCGCACAAGTCATCTGCAGTGAAGTAGGTGGGTGGCAGGGGAAGCCACAGTGTCACCTTACATTATAACTGTGCTTTTATATAAAATACTATGGCACTGCGTTTTTGATAACCCTCTGTCTTAGTTAAGGCACATTTTCTTACTAAACTTCAGAAAAAGTTCAGGCTCAAGACCAAAGTTTTATGGTTTTGGTTCACTCTCTAATGTTTCCACCAGGGACAGATCTTCTCCTAGTGGAGTTTTAGTTTGTACTTCATATGTCCTTTATAGAGTAAAATTCCATTTATAATTTGCATGACTTCACAGCCATAATTTTGTAATCCTTAGCCTCCCAAGTATCAGTTACAAGAAGTCAAGAACAGAAAATGAAAAGTATGTAACCATTGCCCATTTAACCCAAGATTCCAACTAAAAACAAGTCTCACAGCTTAGCATTTTCTTCTTTTGAAAGGGAATAATCTAATTTTAGTTTCTGTTGTTAAAACACACACTCTCTCTCTATATATGTATACATTTGTACATATATATATACACACACACATATATGTGTATATATATCCATCTAGGCTACATGTAAAATTGATTTTTTTATAAAAATTTTAAATACTGACCTGAATTTTTTTATTTTTTCATATTTTGATTAAAACTGTTTAGCCATCACCCTAATAGTCCTCCCAAGACACACATTTTTATTAGATCTTAATTGTTCAATATTTTCCTCAATATCAAGCTCATCTTACAAATAAGACTAGGAAAGAGGAAAAAGTAGTTAGGGACTAAAATAAAAATTGTTTTATATAGAGTGAAAATGTAGACAGTCATTAATGACTTAGTTTGGGAAACTCAGAATGGCAACTTTTTCTTAAATAAGCATGCATTGTCCAACGGGGCAGTATCATCCCCAAGTAGGTGAACCTGGACCTTAGGGGGTGAAAATAATCTTAGACATTATAATGGAATGGTTGATGTTTCTCCAAAGGACTAGCATATATGAAGAGATTATACAGCGGCATTAACATTCATACAGAAGGAGAACAATTTTTTTAAATGTCTAAAACGGCTCATTATTGGGATGATGGTTTAGGTGATAATGACAAAAAAAGGTTGAGAAACATTGCCATAGACTCCTGGTGAAAGAGTAAGAATAGTGTCTTTTAAAAAGTCTAGATGGCAATTAGAAAATCTTAATGGCAATAGTTGAGCTGAAAGAGTGAAAGTAATAACTTAAATTAAAACCTTGTTCTGATTCCAAGTTTTTTCCACTGCTCTCCCAAATTTCCCTACTGGCTCATTGAAGGTGACAACATTCTTGCTTTTTTGACTATTGTATTAAGATACCATAAAATATTGAGGAAAATAGGGACATGGAATAGAAACAGGAGAAAGAGAGAAAACAAAAGTTTCCAAGC
>NW_003852595.1:195965-197910 GCF_000181295.1 Otolemur garnettii | reverse complement strand
AAGTGTGCTGCTCTAATGTGAAAGTAACCAAACTCCTTTCTTAAATAATGTGGCTTTCTACTGTCACTTTTGATGGCAGCCCATTGACTTCAGTGCAAAGATCTGAGTTTATAGCAAAGGCAGCAAAGCATAGGATAATGAACAAATTCTGAAAGCTAAGAATCAGATTAGTGACTAAGTGTTATGTTCTTCTGTGTTTATATTTTTTCAACTCTAAGGATATTAAAGCCTCATAATGTTACAAAGCATAGTGATGATTACATATTTTAAATTCAACATGTCTTTGACCTACCACACTGTAGGTGATGCTACTTAAAAGAGATTATTTTGAAGAGAAAAGTTTAACCAGGTGTCTGTATGGTATGTAGTGGTGGATGCTGCTAGGTCGTGTCACATTAATAACTACTGTGAGTTCATCAGGTAACAGTAGTTTTTATCTACAGGATTTTCCCTTCAGTGAATGAAAGCAAAACTGTATTGTTCAGAACAATTATTCAAACAATTCAAACCCCACAGAATCACTGATCTCAAATGACTTGCCCTGAGTGTTAGTGTGCTGTCACTCGAGATACTGAGCAGGTGGGGTCTCAGAGCTCCATCATAGAAGAGTCTAGAAGGACATACCTGCTCCTGTCTGTCCTTGAAAGCTGTGTCATAATGTAAATCATCTTTAGAACTTTCTTTGCTGAAATAATCTGATTAGTGTAAGTTCTGGAACACCTTGATAAAATTCTTGCTTTTAGTAAAATAGGAAAAATCTTTTAGGTAAACCAGGTGTAGGATGTTTGTAACTTGTCTATGCCATGTCATTTAGGTAACACGTAGATCTTTCAAAAAAGGAGCAAAATGATTTGAGGGTGGAAGTGAGTTAATGTCTGAGCTATCTAGATTTTTTCAGCATTTTTCTCTTTTTAGGTCATTCTTTACTTGAATTAAACTGTCTTCTAAACACATACAGAGGTAAGGACATGAAGATTCAGAAGGGGTAGGGTGGGTTGGGGTGAAGGATGAAAAATCACCTGCAGGGTTCAATGTACACTTATTTGTCTCCTAGCTACACTAAATTCACCACTATTCAAACTAGACATGTAACTGAAAACTTGTACCCCTAAAATCTATTGTAATAATGAACAATATCATAACGCCAGGAGAAAAAGTAAAAGTGCAGACTGACACAAATGGTATTTTTGTCCTGAGCTTCCCTGCTCACCCCTGCTGTAATTATTATTCATTTACTCAGTGATTATTTTTTACATCTCCATCTGCCTTACCTTGTGCTAGGAGCTCTGGTTGTCTACACAGTATGAATAAAATATGTGGTTCCTAGCCGGGCATTGTGGCAGGCGCCTGTAGTCCCAGCTACTCAGGAGCCTGAGGCAAGAGACTTGCTTAAGCCCAGGAGTTGGAAGTTGCTGTGAGCTGTGTGATGCCACAGCACGCAATGGAGGGCACTAGAGTGAGACTCTGTTTCTACCAAAAAAAAAAAAAAAAAAGTATGTATATAAATGTAGTTCCTGCCTTCTTGAAATGTATAGTCTAATGGAAAATATACACTATTCAGTAGTTAGTCCCAGTGTATGGAGCTTATCTTCAGATGAGTTCTGGAAAGCGCCTCTATCTGGAGAATTCGCCGTGATAGGAGGCAGAGGGGAGCAAGAGGGTCCTACCTCCTCATCAGCAGACCTCTCCCCAGACCGCTCCCCAGACCTCTCCCCAGACCTCTCGCCGGCTCTGACCTGCCCCAGACCTCTCCTCAGACCTCTCCCCAGACCTCTCCTCAGACCTGTCCCCAGACCTTTCCTCAGACCTGTCCCCAGCACTCTCCCCAGACTTCTCCTGAGACTGCTCCCCAGACCTCTTGCCAGACCTCAGCTCGGACCTGCCCCAGATCTCGCCTCAGAATTGTCCCCAGACCTGTCCCCAGACCTCTCCCCAGACCGCTCCC
>NW_003852595.1:185387-191692 GCF_000181295.1 Otolemur garnettii | reverse complement strand
GTGAAGGATGCCAATGGTGTGTTTAGCCCCAGATCTCCAAGTCCTCAGTGCCCGTGCCCTTGCCCAGTGTGGTGTCCTGAGTCCCCTCTCCCTGGCTGCCTCCCTGCAGTACAACTGGCAGATACCATTTGCTTAGTTCTCACAGTAAGGTAAAGGAAGGGTGAAAGTAATCTGTCTAGTGTTTGACATTTTAAGTTATTTCAAATGTCTAATACATTTCAGAATTAGTGAATTTTAAGTTAATGAGATTTCACATGAGGGACAGTTTTAGCAAAAGCTACATACAGGGGATAATATATAATAGTAAACAGGGGATATTATATAAGAGCAAAAGGAGAGACTCTAAGACAAAGGCTGGAGCAAAAATGTTCTGCCTCCCCATGTAGCGTTTCAGGACCAAATGTACTTCAGAAAAAAGGAGTGAGCCCAAGGACAACACCAGTGTACACAAGGGCACACACTACTTTCCCCCTTGAACAAGAATGAGGATGCCTGTTTCTTACAAGTGTAGATGATGCCAATAATAACCCATCCTTTCTCTCATGTACACCCTGGTGTTCTGCCATCTCTGTATTAGCTGTGAACCTGATAGATGGTACTGGATGCTTTTGGATATATTGTCAAATAATGGCTAACTTAAGCTAATTAACATATCCTTACTTCACACACTTATGATTTTGTGGTGAGAATGCTTAAAATCTACTTTCTTAACAATTTTTAAGAATATAATACATTTTTATTAACCATAGTCATCACATTGTATACATTAGGATTCTTGATTCCTTCCCTGGACTGAAGGAATTCAGGGACAGTTACTGGGTATGAGCTGTGAACCATGTTGGTTCTGAACAAATTATTTCATATTCACTGTGAAAAGATGCTGACTAGTTCTGCATTTCATTGAAATATTTCAGAAGCAATATAGTAATAATTTACTTTTATAGAATTTAGCAATTCAGCAACTCAGCTATAGAAAATGCAACAAAGTGAAATAACAAATATGCAACAAATTGCTTAAAAGCTAAAATGAGAGTCACAAAATGTAGAACTGAGTTCATCAGGATCATACGGTAGGCACTAAAAGACCATCTGTCTTCACTTCCCACATGCCGTTCCATCATGCTGGCGTCTGTGGTTCCCATATCCACAGCAGAATAGGAGGGTGGCATGAGGATTGGGAAGAGGACTGGTTTGAGTTATTCACACTATTATCATTGACAAATGACAGCTGGTAGTTTCCCTGCCTCCTCTTAAATTTCTAGGCCTTGAGAAGCATCCTTTAAGACCTAAGTAAGTCCAGATGGCTTGGGCTTTCTTATTGAATAAGGGGAAAACAGTTTCAACCAGTCTCTGAATGTCACTGGGGACTTACTATTATTAAAGTAAGGTTGTTGATTTTTTCTTGAGCCATTAAGAAAGTTCAGATTATGTGTCAGATAAACCCTCACAAACTGGAAATGGCAGTAGCTTAAGTATATATGGATTCCAACCAGAAATTGACAATTTTTACTATGAAAACTTTGTGGAAAATAATAATTGTAGCCTTGATGATAATAAGCTGTTATTATGATTCCTCTCATGGTAACTAATGTATTTGTGTTAGTTAAGAAGGAGGTGGACAGTGATTTTAATGGTGCTTTGGATTAGATCCTGTTCGGTCCAGAATCCTTAATAACTTGGATGAAGACATAGAAAACACATCGACTTGAGCTGGAAAAAATAGTTAAGAGGTTGGATCAGATGCAGGGGTTGGCAGACGTTTTTTGTACTGGGCCAGATAGTAAATATTTTAAGGCTTTTCAAGCCATATGGTTTCCGTTACCACTACTCAACTCTGCCATGACAGCATAAAAGCAGCTATAGGAATTGCAGAGTCAGAGTCAGACTCCGTTCAGGTCTCTATCGGTTCCTCTCTTTTGTACGATTCCGCCTCTTTCTAACTTGAGGTCTATAATGGATGGTTCCACTGGCACTTATATGCTTTAATTAGGTAAATAATCATGTGAAATAATCAGTTTTTTAAATGTTAGCTTATTTATCCAATGGTGAATTCCCTCCCAGTAGTAACCCTTTCGTGTTGTTGTTCCAGACACATCAGAATTATTTTGAATGAACAGTTGAGTGAACATGCAGATCAGATACCACACTTTAAATAGAAGAATTACACCATTCTACCTGCTCTTTCCTGACTCCCAACCCTCTCCAGGCAGAATCGGCTCCTCCTTTATCCCACATTTCTGTCATAAAGTCTACAGTAGTACTCATTTGTTCACATGTCTGGTATCTTTGGTATATATGTACTAACTATATTTAATATGACTGAATACCTTTCTAATGCTTTTCCTTGGCTGGTACATAGAACATGTTCAGTAAGGTTTGATGAATCATGAAATAAAAGTGTCCTCTTTTTATGACACATCTGTGTGTTACATCC
Source organism: Otolemur garnettii (assembly GCF_000181295.1). Taxonomy (NCBI): domain Eukaryota; kingdom Metazoa; phylum Chordata; class Mammalia; order Primates; family Galagidae; genus Otolemur; species Otolemur garnettii. Next base: position 189,258 of record NW_003852595.1, on the reverse strand, counting down.
ACTATTTCACTATTAGATTATAAGCAAACAGAACTCTGTCTTAACTTTGAATCTAGTGTGGCTGTCAGATTTCTGCCTTAATTGTCTAGGTGATTATTATACAAGTTTTATTCAACAGGATTGGGGACATAAGAGGAAACCGGGATAGGAGAAAGTCACAGGGATAGAGAATTAATTTGGTGACACTTTAATCTTTAGCAGCTTGTACAACATCCTAGTGGAGAAACAGAGGCGGGAAGGCAAAAAAAAAGAAAGACCAATTCACAGGAAATGCATGCACAATGAATAGGAAGTAAACAAGTATGTATTAACATGACCAAAGACAGTGAGTGACATTCATGTTTGTGGGGCATGATAATAATACCTGATATTTCTTAAGAGGCTTTAACATGGCAAAGTGCAGTTCATATCTGTTTTAAACTGTGGCTTAGTATGAAAAATTGGTTTTATGTTTCCAGAAGACTTTGCTGAGAATTCCAAGGTTATGTCTACTTTTATACTGTCACTTTAGGCATAAGTGTGATATTTCAGGTTCGTTTTTGAGTAATACTAATGGAACGTGGAGAATTTCAACTGTCTCAAAGACATAGATGAAAACCAACATGACTTTACATATAATGCCTCCTAGCATGGATCTTTTTTGGAATACCTTTCCAGTATTGGTATTTCAGTGCTTTTACACAAAATTCACACTGCTTAGTGAAAGGGCTACTAAAAACAGCAGGAAGTACATTAAAGATTAGGAAAACAGGTCTTAAGGGTCAGTTTGGAAGAGAGACTATAGAAACTTACAGAAAAATTAATGCGTCTTTACTCTGTTTATAAGTTTATCAGGAAACATGTTTACACTGTTCTGTTATTTTACAGGTGATAGAATAAGAGAGTCCTTATGGAATGGGATATAAAAGTATGCATTTCCTGTAATAACAGAAACTTCATGACAAAACTGGTAAACAGGGAATTAAAGGATTTCTAAACATTTGTTAATTAACATAGAAAACAAACTAGAATGGAGTGAGAGCTACTTGGAATTTAGTTTAAGTACAGTGTGGGGGGATTATTTAAATGCTTCAGGAAGAGCCCTGTGGCCTCTAATGTTTTGATTCTTTAGTTTATTACTTTTCATCAAACCCAGCGAGAAACACACATACTACTCATTTATTCAAAAATATTTATGGAGTACAGACTACATGCAGAGCTCTAGATAAATGCATTGTCTCTCTCTGTGACAGCTTACACTTTGGCTAAAGAAGGAAAAGATATATGTGGATAAATACAGGGCAAGACGTTGCCTTATGAGGGCCATCATTATGTGACCTAGGATTTTTTTTAAAGAACTGTGATATCAAGATTCTGTCCTGTTAATCAAACTATAACTTTAAATTATTCATCTTAATATTGGTTCAGTAAAAAACAATCTATTTTGGTTGAGTTGTTGAGCACAATATTTTTTGAAGATGAAAGACAAATCCTTTCTAATTTAGTTATAACTATTATGATTATATTAATTAAAACTTGAACAGAAAAGCAACTTGTAATTGTAGGACTTGAAATTTTATGTGTTAGTTCTTTGTGTTCATATTTTAGGTTAAATATTTCTGAACTATAAAAGCAAATACGTAGTCTCAGTTACCAACCCAGTATGACTTAACTTACTAATTTGTGTTCTGCAATGTGATTATTTGACCACCTGGTGGCAGTAGACAAGGACAGCTTTGAACATCATAATTTCTTCCCCCTCCCTCTCTTGGTTGCAAATGTAAATTAAACTAGAGATTTTCATATTTTCCACATGCATTCAAGAAAATAATCTAGGAATAATGGGAATCTGTCATTAATCGATGCTGTTCTATTCAGTAAATTTCATGTCTGTAAATTTTAGATATAAATAAAAGGGCGGCGCTTGTGGCTCAAAGGAGTAGGGCGCTGGCCCCATATGCCGGAGGTGGTGGGTTCAAACCCAGCCCCCGGCCAAAAACTATACAAAAAAAAAAAGATATAAATAAAATATGCTGAAACAATCTGGATGACTGAGTGCCTTGTGCTTTTCACACATCTGGTTTATACACATGAATAGAGTTTGTGAAAGTCCAACATGTAAAGAAGATTAGTCTAAGATAATTTTTTGAATAACAGTTACATTTTGCAGCCATTAGTTGACAAATTTCCTTTGGATACATGACCAGCTAGTTGGCTACTCTAGACTTGCAGGAAGTTTCTGAAGATTCCCCTTTATTTGCCAGGTTTATAAAAAATAAGTACTTTGGTGTGTAATAACATTATTAGCATTTTAGAAGTGAGAATTAATTTTCTAGAATGTTGCAATGTCTGACTACTGAGGAAACAAGAGTGGAGTAGTGACCATGAAATGTGTACCTCAACACTGAGATGCTGGACAATGGTCAGCAAGAGACACACAGCAGCCACATTGTGGCTGCCCATGATCAGGTTGTGGTCATCAGTGTCAGTAACAATTGCAAAGTGAAGACAAAACTGACCATTTTTAGTGAATACTTTGGGACAGATTAGAAAACTATGTGTTAGGTTCTGTACTAGACTGAATAGTGATCCTAAAGATATTGTGTCCTGATCCTGGAAACGCCAGATGTTTCCTTATATGGCAAAGACTTGGCAGATAGGATTTACCTAAGGATCTTGAGATGGGGAAAATATTTTCAGTTATCTGAGTGGCGCCTAAATGCAATCACAAATACCCTTATAAAAGAGAGGCAGAGGGAGATTTGACATGGGCAGAAGAGACAGCTATGTGACCACAGAGGTGAGATGTGAGTAATGTACCCACAAGCCAAAGAATGCCAGCAGCTACAAGGAGCTGGAAAAGGCCAAGTGTGGCTCTTTCCTGGGGACTCTGGAGGGAGTATGGCCCTGCCAGTGTAACCAGTTCTATGAACAAATTTCAGAGAGCCCTATATGTTTTGTTTTGTTTTTTTTAATCTCTTCCTTTAACTATTTGACTTTTTGGATTGTTTCTAAGAAATAGTGGATTTTCTGCAAGACAAAGGAGTTGAGATGCTGAAGGTCCCTGGGCAGACTTCCTGAGAACAAGATTTACCATCCTTAGCAACTTAGTCTCTTGTAAATGTCAACAGAACCTGCTGCAAGGCAAGCAATCCATTGTTAATTTCTCTTCTTGAAAAGGCCCATAGTCTCCTTTGTTTAAGGGTGGATCTGAGGCTGTTTCTCCTGTTTCCCAGCAAGTCATCTCACCTATTAAGATTTCCTCCTTCCTAGGCAGTCCTCTTTGTCTCAATATTGGCTGACTGTGCAGTGAGTGGTGGGATTGAGGCCTCGGCCAAAATCCCCTTGTGATTTCAGTAACACCAATACCTTGTCTGTGGCTCACTGAAACTGATTTCAGACTTTTCTACCTACAGAATTGTAAGAGAATAAATGTGTATTGTTTTAGGCTGGTAAGTTTGTGGCAATTTGTTACCGTAGTAAGAGGAAACCAGAACAATCCTAGATATGAAAAATAAATAGTTGAACTGCCTACTTTGCTGAGTCTGTTTTCCAGCCATTATAAGATGTCTTTAGCCAGTAAATCTATATTGATCATTTAATGGTACATTTAGATCTCTGCCCTTGAGAGTTTTCTAGTAAGACAGGCTCACCTCTAACCTAGCTCTGTATCAGAAAGTTTTTAAAATTCTGGCTCTAAGTTTTACCTACTCTTCCGACAAGACTAAGTCCTTAGATGATGATGATAGTGGCATTGTCCTACTTCATTGTGTTATAGTTGATTCTTAAAAATCTCCATTAATCCACTATGTCATTTCTTTACTTGGTAGCTTATATAGTATTTATTCATTTTTATTTCATTCTCTGCTTCTGTACTAGGTTCTGGGGCTAA
>NW_003852595.1:172932-184465 GCF_000181295.1 Otolemur garnettii | reverse complement strand
GAACCTATCATCAACATGAAGTGAATACTTACTTCTTGAGTTATTTGCAAGTATTAATATTATTGGAAATTTGGAGTTTAGGATAGAATCAGAGACTTCCAGGTGAATTTCTGAGCCAAGAGCTCTTAACTGAACTTGAACAAAGCTCTGCCACTCTAGGCCATCATTGTCCAGGAGAAATATAATATAAGCCAATGTTATTTTTAAAGTATTAGTAAACACATAAAAAGGAATCCACCAAATTAATTTTAATATATTTTATGCAATAAATACATTGGAACCTCTATAGCTGACCACCTCTTTAAGTTGACCTAATTTTGAACACCACTTTAAATTGACCTAATCTTCATAGACCAGACATGCACCACTTGTAAGCATCAGTAAGCAGGCCTTGTTCCTTATGGTGACCACCTCTGTATGTTGACCAGTTTGTTACAGTGTTGGGGGGTTCAATTTATGTAAATTCTTCTGTATTATCATTTCATTGTTTAGTAAATATTTTTAAATTACTGAGATTTCTTTAAAAATTTATCATGCTAAGCCTTCAAAATCTAGTATGAACTTTATACTTACAACACATCCTATTTCAGACTAGCCTCATTTCAGATATTCAGCAGCCACATGTAGGTTGTTGCCAGTTTGGCCAGGGCAGCTCTTAAGATCATTTATTTAGAGCAACACAAGTTATCATTTGTCTATTTCCAACATTAAAAATTTCATTTATGAAAAATATTTCTTCATCTCTTTATTTCAATGTGTTAAAATCTGCCCAGTCACTTTTCAGGGAAATTAGTGACTCAACATGGGTAAGTTCATATAGAATACATTTTGTTTTATTATTACTGCAGCATTAGTACAGTTGATACTTCTGGTTACTTTCATGTATTTGCTTTCAAAAACAACAACTTGCAGTCATCTAATAAACTTATAGACAACCAGGCTACTCGGTTTTTATACCAAGTGGAAAATTACTGATATTTTAGAAATTTCTTATGAAAAAAGAAGCTGGCATAAATGGGGAAAACTGTGTCTAACCACCATTGATATTTCTCCTCAGTTATAATACAACTTAATTTGATTCAGGCAATGATAATGGTCTCTTTTATCATGTGACCATTTTTAAAAATTATTCTTTCTGGCTGATAAGCAAAGGATTTGTCAATGACAGAATCCTGCCATTTGTTGAGGGGTTTAACCTATTATATATTTGATACTGATTTTTACTAAGTGATTCACATACTGTTGGATGCAGAGGCCTTGAACAGCATATATTTTGAAGCATAACGTTTTAGGAAAATTAAATGTTATGAAAACTGTTATGGATTTTAAAATTTCAGATCAATTAATAAAATTACATAAATCATTCTTACTTTTGCAAAATGACATATCTCTACCAAGCTTCTCATCATTGTTGACATGGCCTTTAATTTGCTTGTAATTGGGGTGAGCCGAAGCCCTCTGTCAAGTACACTGGCTTAGAAGGGTTTCTCATTTGTTCCTTATGTTACTTTAGAAAAATCTCAATGGATCGCACTCCCATGACAGACTCATACAGAATGATGCTTGTAAAACTTTCATTGCTGCAAAATTTATTTCTTCTCTTTGTGGAGAACTTGACCTGAGTTGTCCATTTTGATGTCTTGGAACACAAAGGACCACAATACAGTGCGCCGAGTTTCCAAGACAAGCATGCAAAATTGGAAAGGCTTGTAAGAATGAAACTCCTTTATGAGATCAGAGTCTCTTCAACAACCCTGTATATGTCAGGACACAGCATGACGCTGGTGTTATTGAAAAAATTTTATTCAGAAGGCACTTTCTGTTTTTCAGCAAAGAAATTTTAGAAACAACTGCTTTTTTAGTAGCCCTGTGCCTGGTGCTCATCATTCTCACTTATTTCTACAGGAAATCATATCATTTATTTTGTTTATGTTATGTCATTCTTCAAGAATATAAACTCAGTGCAGATAAAGACTTTGTCTCTTTATTCCCTACCGTATCTTTTTTTTTTTAATGTCTTTTTTACTCCTTACTGGCTCCTGGAATAGCACCTCATATACTGTAGGTAGTCAGCAAACATTTGCCACATGCCTGAGTGCACATGAGCAGAGTGCTGTTCAGGGAAGCTCAGACTTAGGAGGAGGATAGGTCTGCAGTAGCAGAGGTGAACTAACTTTGATGCCAAGGAGGTTTAAGTTTCAAGCCTCCTTTCTTGATTAGCTCATTCCAAGGCCCTATTACCTATTTTTATGTTTATAATTCGTGTCCTTTTCTTTTTAACGAAGGCATCCCACATCGTATAAATGTCAGACTCCACAAATATGCATCATTCCCTGGTATTATGGTCCCATCTTGTCATTTGAATTCTGCTCCAAAGAAAATAGGGAAGCAAGTGAAAATATCAGATAAACACATTAATGTAATGGGAACTGTGTTGCCCCAACAATGAGATTAACCACGTTGTCTTGTTTAACATAAAACAATCTGCCCGATCAGGTGTGCTGGTACAGGTCTATAATCCTTGCACTCTGGGAGGTTGAGGAAGGAGGGGTGCTTGAGCTCAGGAGTCCAAGACCAGCCTGAAAAAGAATCTCTACTAAAAATAGAAAAATTAGCCAGGCACAGTGGTGTGTGCTTTTAGTTCCAGCTGTTTGGGAGGCTGAGACAAGAGGTTCACTTGAGCCCAGGAGTTTGAGGTTGCTATGAGCTATGATAACAGCACTGTACTCTAGCCCAGGGTGACAAGAGTTAGAGTCTTATCTAAAAATAAATAAAAGAATAGAATAGAATAGAAATTCCGACTGATGTCCTCGGTGACTGGGATGCTCTGGTGTTACTTCTGTGGCACATACATCTGCTCCTACCATTGAAATATATATATTCCAAAGGTCTGTTGTATTTGTTCTGAAACATGCCTTCTAGCTGTCCATATTAATGTAATTACATAATTTAATTAAGTATTGTATGATACAGGGTAACATGGATAAAGAGTGTTGTCTTTGTAAAATATTTAATTCAGTGTGGTGTCCACATTTTAGTGGTGAGCTGCTTTAGAAAAGGTTATTGATTTAATGTATCACTCTGCTTGAGCTGCCATAGCAAAATGCCCCAGCCTGAGCGGCTTAACCAAAAGACATTTCTCAGTCTGAAGGCTCCAAGATCACCTTTGATTTCTGGTGACACTTGAATCAGCAGACTGTGGCTAGGAGGTAGTGGGCATCTCACAGTCTCCTCCTTTGCAGGGGGGAGAATCTCTTGGGTCTCTTCCTCTTCCTATAAGGACACCCCTGTCCTGTAGGATTAGAGCCCCATCCTATGACCTGAGCCTTAATTATCTTTCTAAAGGCCTCTGTCCAAATATAGTTACACTTGGGGTCAAAACCTCAACAGATGATTTTTGCGAGAAAACAGTTCAGTTCATAACAGGTCTAAGTGAGACAACTGAACCATTCTGCAAAGAATGAAAATAAATGTAAAATAAGTCTAAAAAGCCTGAAGGGCTCCACATATAAATTGTTTCTCATGTGTCTTTAAGTTTTTCTGTACTTTCAAGAAGTAGAAATTAGAAATTAGGGGTAATATCTGGATATGGCTCATTCAGGAATTGTTACAAACAATTTATTGGTATAAATACCCAAAGAAAACGCCTTTTCATCAGAAGTTGAACATAGAAATGCAGATTTAAATTTGTTAAACTAAAATAAAATATAGAACTCCACATTTTTAACTGGCATTTTAAGTTGATCAATACAGTACTGTTTCAGCAATGTTGGGTAAGAATATTTACAGTGTGTGTGAAAGAAAATGTCTTCAAGAGAGGCATGTGTTGTACAATGTAGCATTTAATTTATACCAACAGAGGTTAATTAAATTCATTAACTTGAAACTCTAGCCTGATGAGAGACCATATAGAATAATGATTAAGAATAACAAGACCTCAGCTGAAATCCTGCTCCTACCACTTGCTAGGTGTATAATCAACCCTTCTTAGTACGATAGCAACAACAAAACTACTTGTATTATAAAGTGGGAAGATTAAATAGTTTCTGTGTGCAAAGCCCTTAGCATGATGTCAGGGAAACAGCACTGGGCAAGCCTTAAGTTATTGATTGGATAGGTGATATTTTCACATTTCCATATGTTTTGAGTGTATACTTTAAATGATAAAAGTTGTATTTTAACCATAAGTAGTGGTAACAGCTACATCTATAATATGTTGATATGGTGATTCCATAAACTCACTGAATTTTAGCACTGGAAGGCCTCTCAGATGTAGGCCAGGCCATCTTCTTGCTTGATGTTGATAAAACCGTGGACAGAGACAGAGTGGCACAGTAACTCTTCTGATGTGGATCAGTGGTAGCACCCCGATCTAAATACAGATTTTCTAATCTCTCTCTGTCTCTCTTTCTTTTAGACAGAGTCTCACTCTGATCCCCTGGGTAGAGTGCTATGGTATCATCATAGATCACAGCAACCTCAAACTCTTGGGCTTGAATGATCCTCAGGCCTCAGATTCCTGAGTAGCTGTAACTACAGGTGCCCCCACACTTACCTAGTTTCTTCTATTTTAATGGAGACATCTAGCTCTTGCTCAGGCTGCTCTGGAACTCCTGAGCTCAAGCAGTTGCTCCTCTTGGCCTCCCAGTACTAGGATTACAGCCTGGGCACCAGGACTCTTTTGTTGGATTTTATAAAGTATTAGAGATACCTCCTATCTCCTGTTAGGTAAAATAATTTCTAATTCACTGAGATTGATGTTAAAGAAAGTTGTGTCACCAACACCAAATTGGTTGTGCCATAAATGTCTTTTTCGTGCCAAGTTGTGTTCAGTGGGACTCTCTATGGTAAATATAATGGCCATAATATTTTAGCATTGAGGGGCGGAGGTAAGATGGCCAACTGGAGCCAGCTTTCCACAGAGGCCTCCATCCAGAAGGAGAGTTAAAGGACAGAAATTTAGCAAGTAAGCCAATGGTTTGGAGCTGAGCCAAGAGAGAAGGTTGAAGAACGCACATCAACCCTGCTGAGGTGAGCTGCAACCCCAAGGATACAAACAAAAGGTACAAAATCCATCGCCAAGCGTCAAGCAGATGGGAGTCCCTCCTCCATGAGAAGGGCTCGCAGTATACTCCATACAAATATTTTTAGCATTTAAAATATAGTGATAAGGCTTGAGACTTTGTGGAGAAGGGTTTCCATTCTTTTGTTACTGCTTTTAATTTTACTTCTAATCCTAACCCCCAGTGTTCCACTTGCTGGAATATGTTCAAGTTAAAGTTGTAGATGAAGCAAGTTCGTAGCCTATTCACTGAAGACTTGACTTTTTAGAAATTTGCTTGCTGTATATAGAAACATGAATATAAGTAAAGGCAGAAGTAGATGACATCGATTCCTGACTTGTCAATCACAATTTTTGTTAATTTCTAGAAGCAATATGTTTGCAAATAACAACCTACAGTGCGTCCCAAATGTTGCCATCATAGGAAAAATGGGAAATTATAGCTAAATGTCCCTTTATTTACAAAATATTCATTACAAAATTGTATAAGATATTTGCAAAATATTCTCTAAGTGTTAGCTATCTCTATAAATTTTTATAATTTTACACCGTGTAGTTCTAAGGAAAAGGACAGAGAAACTTAAGCTGCTTTAAATAATTTTAACTGCATTTGAAAAGTAGACAAATTGGTTTATAATGCAACCAAGGAAAAAAACTTAAATCCTTTACTGATTTTCAGGTAGTGATTTAGAAGTTAGTTTCTCTTGATTCATCAGTCATTTTCTGAATACCTGTTACGTGCCAGGCCCCTCAGCTACTAGAGACACAGCAGTAAAAGTGGTGTGATTTCTCTCTACACCCCCAGTGGACTCTGGAGACTCTCAAGGCCAGTAGATTATGTGCACCAGAGTGAGTGTTGTGAGAAGAACAGGATCAAGGAAACTGCAAGGAAGGGCTTCTATCCCTGAATCAAGGAATAATTAAGTCTTCCCCAAAGAGCTTGGATTGCTCTAAAATATAAATGGTGCCTCCAGTGATCTTAGATACAGGTATGTTAAAGCAGATCTTCTACTATCAGAGTTTATATTGTCCTAGAGGCCAAATTCAAATAAGAGTTTTAAGAAGCACAGGATTTCTGCCTTATTCTATAAGCCAGGGGTCCTCAAACTTTTTAAACAGGGGACCAATTCACTGTTCCTCAGACTGTTGGAGGACTGGACTGCAGGTCCCAGGACGAGTTGGCTGCTAAGCAGGACAGGCAGCGGCAGCAAAAATACTGGGTGGGCCAGATGAATGTCCTAGATGGGCTGCATGTGGCCCACAGGCCGTAGTTTGAGGACGCCTACTATAAGCATTGGCTGGAAATCCCTTTTTAATTCACGTTTGCTCCCCTCCAGCATGTGCAGAAATGTGTAGGCTAGGCAGATACTGGATATCGGTGTCATTATACATCTCAATACCTAATTAGTGATTTTTTAAAACAAGCAAATAATTCCTAATATGAAGATGGTCCTTATACAAAAGAGGAGGTTATAGTTTCCTATCAAAATTAAATAAACACACAAAAACCATATAAAATTATAGCAGAGCTTTTAAAATTTCATACTTAGTGGAAAAAAGTTTTTCTTCCAAACCATTAATGATAATATCCAGTCTTCATGTCCTAAAAATGCATGCCATAAGGAAAACCTCCACAGCTCCCTGAAAATAACCAGGCCCTTGTCTTTCAGTGAGTTATGGGAGCAGTAAGGTACATAGAGCAGACAAATCGCAGAGGCCTGGTGCTCTCAGGGATTCTCTCTTCCCTGGAATGTCCACCATGGTTGTAGAAATGACTTTCTGGCCTCTCCCAGGACTCTTGAGTGCAGGAGGCTTTTAAACCACAATGGGCCTGCAGTACGATGGCCCACACAATGCAGTGTCATCTAGGGGTGACTTATGGGGTATCTTGTCTGCATTTTCTGGAGGATATTACACTAAAAGAGTAACATCCTCCCTGGAAACACTGTCCCTTGTTCTAATCACACAGAAACTCTTAGGGCCTTAGATTTTTCTAAACCACTATCAGTCACATCTCAAGCTTTCTTTTAAACAAATAAAGATTTGGAAACTTGATAAGAGAACTCACAGAAGTATTAAATACCCATTGATTTATTTGATAAATACTTACTGAACATTTTTTGTTAGTAGGGCCTTGCTCTAGGAAGATGAGATGGAGATTAAAAAATCTATTAGATCATCCCTGGAGATACAGGAGGACTGTTCAGAAAGTATCCAGCCATGTAATAAGTATCAACTATGGCTGAATACTCTCCCAAAAGCCCTCTTACCACGCATACATACACAGACACACATGAATGAAGGATAACATATATGGTTCATATTATATGTGTATAAATTTATATCCCCATATACACATATATGCAGGTGCATGACACAATTTGACAAGTATATGTGTGGGCATAGAAATATGTATGTACACACTTATCTGTTTAGCTGTATTTTGTGATCTGTATATTATAAAGATATTTGCATGAAATAAATACAGTAATAGCATTAAAATAGTAGTATTAATTAATAAGGGAAGTGTGAAAACATGATGTGAAGTAGGTGTAGTTGGGGAGGACCACCAACCTCAGACAGTAGATATCCTTTTATAGAATTGAAAGTGGTACAAATCAGACTGTAAAGAAAACACGCATGGATTAGTGTCCTTGGGTGCTGTATCAAACTGCCACAACCTTGGTGGCTTAAAACAATAGAAATTTATTTTCTCACATTTCCAAAATCAGGGTGTTGGCAAGGATACCTGCAAAGGCTGTGGGAGGCCCATCGCCTTCTGGCAGCTGCCAGCATCCCTCAGCCTCAGCTGCATCGCTCCAGTCTCTGCCTTTCTGGTCACATAAAGTCTATATAAGTCTATTTCTTTTTTTTGCAGTTTTTGGCTGGGGCTGGGTTTGAACCCACTACCTCCGGCATATGGGGCTAGCACCCTATTCCTTTGAGCCACAGGTGCCACCCCACATCACCTTCATTTCTGTGTGTCCCAGATGACGCTCAGCCTCAGTCTTACAGGGACACTTAAGATTGTATCTAGGGCTTCCCTGGATAATCTGTGATAAGCTCTTCATGTCAAAATTCTGAACTTAATTACGTCTTTGTCACAGAAGGTGTGTTCACAAATTCAGGTATCATTACAGCTCAATTTACAATTGCCAGTACATGGAAACAACCTAAATGCCTATCAAATCAGGAATGGATTAACAAACTGTGGTACATGCACACCATGGAATACCATTCAGCCATGAAAAAGATGGTGATTTCACATCTTTTGTAATATCCTGGATGGAGTTGAAACACATTCTTTTTAGTAGAGATCACAAGAATGGAAAAGCAATTATCCAATTTACTCAATGGTAATAGAAGCCAGTAGATGATCTAATACAGGGGTTCTCAAACTTTTTAAACAGGGGGCTGGTTCACTGTCCCTCAGACCATTGGAGGACTGGACTGCAGGCCCCGGGGATGAGTCGGCTGCTAAGCAGGATAGGCAGTGGCGGCAAGAACACCCTGCAGGCTGGATAAATGTTCTAGGAAGGCTGCATGTGGCCCATGGGCCATAGTTTGAGGACACCTGATCTAATACATGCCCACATAGGAGAAAAACTTATTTCCGTTCAAGTTGGGGGGAGGGGTAGTAAGGGAGTAGGGTGGAGAGGAGTTGGGGTACTCTCACTGAATGGGTATGGGGTGGAGGTGTTTGGCACACCTTTTGAGTGTGGGTCATAACCACAAGAGGGACTCTACCTAACAAAATCAAATATTTTGACCTGGTTGTTTGTACCTTCCCATTAATCTGAAATAAATTTACTTTTCAAAATAAATAAATAAAATAAAACATCACATGGATTTGGCAGGAAAATAAGAATGTGGACATGTTTTGGGAGGGAGGGTACCATTCAAACTACTACAGATGAAGACCTTTACAAAAGCTGAACTTGGGGAGTGCGTTACAAGCTAAGCAGAGACATAGGGCAAGAAGGCAAGGCATGTTGAGTAATGAGGAAAAATGTCACCAGGGAGCAGCAAGTCATGTTGGAGGAAAGGAAAGATGGCAGGTAGTGAAGAGAAGGGGAACCAGGCCGTAGAGACTGTTTGCTTCTGAGCAGCCCTGTTACAATGAATTGGAGAACTGGGCAGGATCAGACAGCAATTTATTAACATAGCCCAGGTGAGACCTCACAAAACAGCTATTAGCTATGAGAATAGAAAGGCAGGGAGGGATTTCAGCAGTAAAATCAATAAACAGAATTGATTTGTCTTAAAGTCCATCTAAGAGAATTCCAAATCCCTGGATAATAAGGAAAAGTTTGGGATATTAACAATAGGGACTAGGTAATAAGGCAGAACTGATTTCTGTGTTCAGATGTGTCACTGTAGTTTCCAGTATAGTATCCGGGGGCATATGGTGAGAAATGGAGAGTTAATCTCTGAAGAGAGCTTGGCATTGAGATCATCTGAACTGACCTGTGAGGCTCCCAGAGAGGGAAAGGGAAGGAGAAGAAGAGAAGGTCTCTGAAGGTGCAATCCTGGGGCTCCTTTCTTGGCTCCTTTTTGTCACTCCTGTTTCCTTACAGTTCAACAAGTGCACTTCCTGAGCACTTTTTAACAGAGGGTGATTGGGTTTACAGGAGTTTTCACACACTGTGTCTGCTTGTGCTCAATCTCCTTCTGTTGTCTCTGCCCAAATAACTGATCTGTGGTTCTGCTGTGTTTCTTTGCATTTTATGCTAAAGTAATTTACTTTAATTAGGACCTTATTAAAGCAACATGGTTATATTTGCTCTTTGTTTTATGGTAATGCCTGATAAACAAAATGCTAATTGGCATTACAATTTTGTGCTATATTTGTTCTGATATTCAATGGTTTAATTAGGATTTAATTTGCACACTAGCCTGAGTAGTTGTCTGTACTGATATTTCTTTTGGCTTTCCTTGCTCAAAGTTGTTTATTAATACATGGCAAGAGTCCAAAGCTTTGTCTCTGTGTGCAGTGTTAATGCTGGTTTCCAGGGAAGAGACTTTTCTTTATTAATCAAGGAAATACACAATTGATTCCAATGATGCCATTGTATGTAAAGGTTTTGTTGTTTCAAGCTAAACATCCCTGGATTATCCTGCATCCAGTTGAAAGCAGTGACTTCTACAGGTAACTTTTGTGTTGCAGGGGTCCTCAAACTTTTTAAGCAGGGGGCCAGTTCACTGTCCCTCAGACCGTGGGAGGGCCAGACTATGGGCCCTGGGATGAATCGGCTGCTAAGCAAGACAAGCTGTGGCGGCAAAAATACCCCACGGGCCGGATAAATGTCCTCGACAGGCTGCATGTGGCCCATCGGCCGTAGTTTAAGGACACCTGGTCTTGAGTCTATAGGGTTTACAATTGTGTCCTAGGAGATCATTTCTAGTTCAGTGTAGACCCATATAAGCCTGTTTTTTTCCACCACTTATCAGGTAGTGATTTCTCCCAGGCAGTGGTGTCTGTCTTTCCCCATTTACTGTCTGTTACTTTTACTCATTTTTCTTCTCTGTTGTATGTCCCTCTCCAACTCATGTATCAGGCTCCGAGGAAGCTCTCAGGATCCTTGGAGGATACAGTGTGAGGCGTCAGTCCTTCCTTAACCAACTTTCTCATTAACTACTAATCCTTCTGGGTCATCTGGAAGTAGCAAAGAAAAAGATATTTAGTTTTTATGGGCAGTACATCATGGTGCATTCTGACCACAGAGAAGGAAAGTCAGATGGACTAAAGTTGTGCATCTCTAAATTTATTGCCCAGGGATCCTGTTAAAGGACAGATACTGTGGAGTCAGGAGATCGAGAGGGCCTGGGATCCTGCATCTGACAGGCTCCCAGGTGACATCTGTGCTGCTGGCTTGTGGGCCACACTTTTAAAGAACTTGTACTTTACTGTTAACACATACAGGGCCAGGAAAAATTGTGGGAATTTATTTAACTCACTTGGAGAATCATAGCATTTTAAAAACTCGGAAACAATTGTAGTGTTTCTTTTTCTATTGTCTATAAGATTTGGCATGATCTATTTTTTTGAAAAAAAAAATAAAAAAATAAAACTGGGAAACAAAATTAATCCAACCAGAGAGTTTGCTGTTTAAATGAATACATTTTATCATGCAAATTTCTGTCTAAAATAACAGCTTTATAAATGTGGATTGGGTTGTCTTAAAAGTGGATTTTTTTTTTTTTTAAATTTTGAGACAGAGTCTTACTTTTTCACCCTAGAGTGCCATGGCGTCACAGCTCACAGGAACTTCAAACTCTTGGGCTCAAGCCATCCTCCTGCCTCAGCCTCCTAAGTAGCTGTAATGACAGGTGCCCTCCACCATGCTGGCTAGTTTTTCTTTTTCTTTTCTTTTTTTTTTTTTTTTTTAGTAGAGATGGGTTCTCGCTCTTACTCAGGCTGGTCTCAAATTCCTAAGCTCAAGTAGTCCATGAGCCTTGGCTTCCCAGAGT
>NW_003852595.1:167021-172537 GCF_000181295.1 Otolemur garnettii | reverse complement strand
GCCGTCATTGTTGTTTGGCGGGTCTGGGCTGGGGATTCGAACCCGCCACCTTAGGTGTACGTGGCTGGCGCCTTAGCCGGTTGAGCCATAGGCGCCGAGCCTATATAATGCGTTCTTAATAAGAAAGTATTCAGAAAATATTCATCTCATAATGTAGGCCAAGTTGCAGGGTGCTGCAGTCTGACAAGTGTTGAATAAATGTGGAAGATGCAGGATAAGCAAGTATGGTTTCTACTTTCAGGACGCTGTTTCCTGCCAGGGAGGGAGCCTGGTGTGCAAGCAGTCAGGAACCCTGACCTCTCTGCCCTGTGTACAAAGCGGTCTGGAGGGTATCAGACCCATGCCAGCAAGGCTGAGCCGTGGTGATCTGGGTGTTCAGTGGGCCTGCTCAGAGGCAGACAGAATCCCAGACAGGGAAACCCAGACATAGAGCAATGAGAATGTACACAAAAATGATCTGTGTCACTACAAAATAACTTAGGTACAATTGAAGACCATCATCAGTTACTATGTGATTAATTTGGAAGTCAGATATCACCATCAGCCTCATGGATAAGATGGTCTATGAGATCTGTTCACTCGGCCCTAACTTCAGAAACTGTGGGATACTAAAGGGACTCAGCATTTTTTGGAACACAGTAGCTTTTCCTTGTGCCAATGACAAAATTTACCACTTCTTTTATATTAGAAATGATGATGTAAGTTTTCTATCTTTGGACATATTTGTACTCTAGATTTTACCGTATATCAAGTTCCCATGGAGTTTTTCTGATGCCAATCATCCCTTTCTATTCTACTTTCATTTAAGTCTTCCTTTCTCACACACAGGATATATGTCTAGCAAATGGAATAAGCAGCAGAAGCAAGGATGGACTCTCCCTTACTCACTGCCATGTTGGGGTTCACTTAAGGTGCAATTCTGTATTAGCCCAATGTTTAAGGCTTTTCCTTTGTTACTGAAATCCTAGTCAAAACGAAAATTTTAAAATGCACTTAATATTGGCAATCCTGTTACTATTTTATGCAGACCATTTGGTATAATGGAGCTAGTGTCCAATAGTTCAGAGCTTGAGAAATTCTGATTTAGTGCAATAAACAGTGGACCATGAAGGGGGAGTTCTGGGTTTTTTCCATATAGAGCAGTGATAAGTTGTTTGACCACGAGCAAACTTTCTAGTAAGGTACTTCATTTTTCCATACGCAAAATGAGGATATTGGACTAGTTACATTCTAAAGTCCCATTTAGGCTGGGTGTGGTGGCTCATACCTATAATCCTCACTCTCTGGAAGGCAGAGGCTGGTGGACTGCCTGAGCTCAGGAGTTTGAGACCAGCTTAAGCAAGTATTTTTCTATTAATAATAGAAAAATTAGATGGGTGTTATGGCAGGCGACTATAGTCCAGCTACTCAGAAGGCTGAGGCAAGAGGATCTCTTGAGCCCAAAAGTTTGAGGTTGCTGTGAGCTATCATGCTATAGCACTCTACCCTGGGTAACAGAATGAGACTCTGTCTCAAAAAAATAGATAATAAGATAAAGTCCCATTTAGTTCTAGAGTTCTATTGTGTATGATAATAAAATGTGATTGTAAAAGGTTTTAGGGACTTGGCCTAAATATTTGAGTGTTTCTTAACAGTACTTAGTTTAGTAGGTGTGATAATTCTTTATGTTTTTATCTGCAATAAAATATAAACGTGGGTGCTTATAGCTCAAGCAGCTAAGGAGCCAACCACATACACCAGAGCTCGCGGGTTCAAATCTGACCCGGGCCTGCCAAACAATGACAACTACAACCAAAAAATAGTTGGGTGTTATGGGGGACACCTGTAGTCCCAGCTACTCTGGAGGCTGAGGCAAGAGAATCACTTGAGCCCAAGAGTTTGAGGTTGCTGTGAGCTGTGATGCCACAGCACTGTACCCAGGGTGATAGCTTGAGGTTCTGTCTCAAAATATGTGTGTGTGTGTGTGTGTGTGTGTGTGTGTGTGTGATGAAAGATTGGTATTAATGCAAGATGAACATGCCTGGCAGAGCAAGTCTTGATGTAGAGTTGGTATGGAATAATTGTGCTTTTCATGATTTTATTGTTAGAAAAGGTATATGTATTTGTGCAAAGTTACGTGAAAATGGAATCTCATCCTCACTTCATTGATGTTGTAATTTATAAAATGTTTATCTTTCCGGAGCAATACAGGTATATACTTTAAAAATCAAAGCAAAATCCCCCAGAGTTTATAGTAATGAACCTTTCAACCCCTCCTCACACACAGTCCCAAATCCCAGAGGGATCTGATTTCTTTCATTAATTGGCGATTGTTTTGTTTATCGCTTTGCATATACTATTGTTTTTATGTTTGTCAGCTTCAGACGTTGCTTATTATCTTTTTACACTAGGAGATGACAATTTGTGGGTTTTGTGAGGAAAAGAAGGTAAACACACTCATTCAACCTGTCATGCTTAACTGGAAGCCTGCAAATGTAATTTTAGAGATGTTTCATTTTTGTTTCTGTGTAATCTTTGTAAGACAGTAGCTAGATCATTAAGTCCTACATAGCCTTGCCTCTCTTGCCTGTCCAGCCTCCAGGGATTAAATCACAGAGACAGTTGCAGGTCTTTTCTGTGTGTAAGGGAACTGAGAGGTGCCCAGCATCCTCCTTTTTCCAGATTCCAGAGCTGAGGTTCACAGCCTTCACAATCTCTATGCTAAACATGCCTCTTTCCTGTCCCCATTCCGTCTTACCTGCCTGGAGGCCTCCTCATTCCAAACGCCAAGTCAGTCTTTGAAAATCCCTCCTGGGCTTGCAGAGAGTAGATGGCTCCCCATTTGTATTCCCACAGCTCTTAATGCCTGTATTTATGCATCTTTCTCATTAGCTCTTCACCCACTTTCCAGACCTCTTTCTTGAGCTCAGACCCTTACATTCAGTTCCCTTATGAATACCTCACCTCATAGCTGTACTTCAGATGCCTCAAATTTATTTATTTTTTTATTGAATCATAACTGTGTACATTAATGCACTTATAGGGTACAATGTGCTGATTTTATGTACAATTTGGAATGCTTACATCAAACTGGTTAACATAGCCTTCACCTCACTTATTTTTTGTGTTAAGTCATTTATACTCTGGTCTTAATAATTTTGACATGTGCCCTTGCATTGTGCCCAATAGGTGAGGTTCCTCCTGACCTTCCCCCTCCTCTCCCCTCTTCCTCCTCTTCCCTCCTTTCTTTTGGACTATAGTTCTGTTTTATCATTCATATGAAAGAGTGAGTGATCATCTATTGGTTTCATATTAGTATTGAGTACATTGAATACTTTTTTCTTCCATTCTTGAGTTACTTTACTAAGAAGAATGTGTTCCAGCTCCATCCATGTAAACATAAAAGGTATAAAATCTTCATCTTTTTGTGGCTGCATAATATTCCATGGTATACATATACCACAGTTTGTTAATCCATTCCTGGGTCAATGGGCACTTGGGCTGCTTCCATGACTTGGCAATTCTGAATTGGGCTGCAGTTAACATTCTGGGCAAATAACTGAACTCGGCCCAACCTTACCTGAAGCAGCTTTCCTGTGGCACTCTGTCTTGTGACTGGCTCACTTATTAACTAGCATTTCTCATCTCCCATTGTCCTCTAATCCAGCATCCTCCGCACTGCAAAGCACAGGTGGAAATCAGATCTGATCTTTTCCCTTTTTAAAGTTCTTCAATGTCACCAAATAGCCTTCTGAATAAGGCTCATGATCTGACCTCTTTGAACACCTCAAGCCCCATCTCCCTCTGCCTTTGCACAAATTCGTACCCTGAGTGTATGGCATATTAAGCCACTTGGAATTTCTGGAGAATGGCATAGCCTTGCTATCCCTGGAATTTTATGTTTACTGTACCATTTTGGAATCCCCTCTTCCCCTACCTGCCACAGAAATGCCCAGTGTCACCTATGTAGTCCACGTCATCTTTCACCAGCTTATCTGGAAAGCCTTTCTAGATTCTTTTAAAACTGATCCCTCCCATTGACTATCCCTGGCTTGTGAGCTTTTACTTACCTCATAAAAACTTAACACCGTGTAGCATAATAGCCACAGAAAGAGTAGTAGCCATTGTGCTGGATCCTGGGCTGAGTGGTTTATGGGTATTATGGCACCTAAATGTGATTATAACTTAGTTACTGATATAACAGGTATAGCAGTCAGTTTACCTATCTTATATACAGGGCCGTTCTCTGAGATTCTAACCACAGCCCCTGCTGGGAGGGTAGGGGCTCCCCATCTTGCCCAGTGGCCTCAGGACATTCAGCAAGCACCACCGAGACTCAGCCTGAGTTAAGCAGATTCCCTCTTTCATAGGAAGCTGTAATTGGGCCTCAGAGACTCTAGTATAGGAGGTCATTGAAAGCGAAGCTGAAAAGATTCCCTGCTTTCTATTTTGTACCACAGTAGTCACAACCAGTAACAAAAGAGAAAGACAACTACAGATGTGTATGTAGTCCATGACTCCTGGGGAGCTGGAGAGCAGACCTTTTCTTCAGAGTGTGAGTTTGGAGGTAGCCCCTCCGGAGAGCTGTAAACTTACAGCCTTGGGTTCCAGGACACCTGTGTGTCTGCCCCTAAATTCCCTTTCACCTTAGCTAAATGAATAGCTTGAAACTAAATTATTCTTAATTAAAATATTGCTCTTAACCAAAATATCAACTGCAAACTCTTTGGGGATGTGGAGTTGACATCTCAGAGCTGAGCACGTGGTGCTAAATTAATAAATGAGTGGGTCAAGTGGATGAATCAGTGAGTCAGTCCATCCTGCAGGCTGGGTACCTGCAGATTGTCAAAGCCATATGTGACCCCTCATGCCCAGTGTTCTGGGGCTGTGTAGCTTGAATTAGTGGGGCTTTGTTTCAGGTTCATTACTCCCAGTTTTCTATATTTGATAAATTTTCTAATCCAACACAATAATCTCTTTTAATAGTATACTTAGGATATTCTAACTATGATTAATGCAAAGTACTTTCTTAGAGACACTTGGAAGCTGAAAAAATGATTAAGGCTCATGTTTAATGTGATTAATTTATTGCCTGATTTTTGAGCAGTTACCTGGTATGTGGTACCCCAAAGATGGCATCACATGTGTTAGTACATATTTCTGTGTGTGTGTAAACTCTAAATGCCCAGTAATATACACACGGCTGGGCTTATACTTGAAAAGGGCAATTTCATGTTTCTTGTCTATTTCATTAGTAGCTAATAGGGATGATTAATGCCACAGAAATGCATGTGGTTCAAAAATTCATTAGAAGAAATGAGGAATAAGCATGGGTGTGACCCACCCATGGCCTTGTTCTGATGGCTGCTGGCGTCATCCTCTTACATACAGCAGCTCAATAAATAGTTTTTTTTTTTTTTTTAAATCCTGTTTAACTCAAGGGGAGCTATTTAGTTGCAGTGAATTAAAAGTTGGGTGCACAGGCTTGGCGCCTATAGCTCAACCGGCTAAGGCGCCAGCCACGTACACCTAAGGTG
>NW_003852595.1:150497-166429 GCF_000181295.1 Otolemur garnettii | reverse complement strand
AGAGGAAAACAGGAGGGCCCTACAAAAACCATATGTAATTTTTCAGAAACCAAATATGTGTTTTTTTTGGAGACAGAGCCTCAAGCTGTCCCTCTGGGTAGACTGCTGTGGCATCACAGCTCATAGCAACCTCCAACTCTGGGGCTCAAGCGAGTCTCCTGCCTCTGCCTCCCAAGTAGCTGAGACCACAGGCGCCCACCACAACACCCGGCTATTTTTTGGTTGCAGCCGTCATTGTTGTTTTGGCTGGCCTGGGCTGGATTTGAACCTGCCACCTTAGGTATATGTGACTGGCGCCTTAGCCACTTGAGCCACAAGCACCGAGCCTTATGCATGGTTTCTAAAGACTTGGTTTATTAATTGATACCAGAAAAATGACATCATTGGATGCCATTTTATTGAATGCCGGCAATCATTTAATCCTTTATTATTTAACGAATATGTTCATCGTAGTACCAGACACAGTTGTAGGTCCTCCATATACAATAATGGCCAAGAGAGACAAATTCCCTAGTCTTATGGAAATAGCTCTCTACTGGGGCAGATCGAAGGACACTAATATAAACAGGATGACTTTCATTCTGTACAAATGAATCTTTCTAAAAGCAGAGTATGAATGTTTTAACTCAATAACTAAGAAAATGACATGAAGGTTATGTTAACCAGTTTGATGAGAGTATTTTAAAATGTATATGAAAACAGCACACTGTACCCCATGATTGCATTAATGTACATAGTTATGCTATAAGAAATAAAAAAAAAAAAAGAAAGAAATAGGACCCTGGATAATAAGGAATGAGCTTGGTGAATATTGGAAGCAGCAGCATTCCAGGCAGTGAAAACAAGTGCAAACACCTGCAGGCAGGCCAGTTCCCTGAAGTGTGCTGCAGTGAGCAGGCTCCTGATCCCTGAAGTCTGGAAGTATTATTAGACCATACAGGATGGAGATTTTGCAGATGTGATTAAATTAAGGGTCTTGAGATAATTGTCTTGTATTATCCAAGTGGTCCTTAAATGCCAGCATAGGTGTTTATATAAGAGAGAGGCAGGGGAGATGAGGAGGAGGAAGTGACCTGAAGATGGAAGCAGGTTGGAATGATGCAGCCACAGGTAAAGGAGCACCAGGAGCCACCAGAAGCTAGGAGGCAAGGCAGATTCTCCCCGAGAGCCTCCAGAGGGAGCACAGCCCCTCCTGCCAATACCTGCATTTTGGCATCCTGGCCTCCAAAACTGTGAGAAAATAAATTCCTGTTGTTTTAAGGAACTAAGTTTGATGTATGTGATAGCAGCTTTAGGAAACTAATACACAGGGTGAGTGAGAGCAAGAGTGACAGCAGACCAGCAGATCTTTTAAATGTTTGTTGGCAGATCTGGATTTTATTCTAAATTCAGTGGAAAGGTATCACATTGGAGAATTTTAAATAGGTCAGTTTGGTTGCTGTCTGTCAGGAGGAACCAGATCAAGGTGAGGAGGGGATATGTGTGGGTTCAGAGTGGAAACTACTTAGGGATCTATTGAGATATCTAAGCAAGAAATAATGGCTTAGTCTAGGGTTGAAGCAATGGAGATGGAGTGCAGTAGTTTAATTCTGATCATATTTTGGAGAGAGAGCCAAGTAATGGATGAGGTGTGAGACCTAAGGACAAAGGTATCTTGACCTAGGTATAAATAAATTCTTAAAATTAGGGACAAAATAGCTATTCAACCTGTGGATAGGAAATAGAGTCTAATGAATCTTACTAATTCTTTCTTTTATTGGTAAACAAATTCAAAGTAAATCTTCTATAAAATAGTTACTTGTAAGGTATTTTCTAAGGTATTTTGTATATCTTCAGCTCAGGTGTAATTGGAAGGAAATTAGATTACTTGGTTTAAGAGTGTTGGGTAGAATATATATGTGTCCCAGTGGATTTTGAAAAATACGTTAGAGAATACTATGGACTGTACTGATACACGCACTTCTCTGAACAGTTTTAGCATAACTCCTCTTTCTGAGATTCTTGGAAACTCTGTAGGCCTTCATGGCTCCAAGTATGTGCATTATAGACATAACAAGGACGACTGTAATAAAATTCCATTTTTATTTTTTGCCATTGTTGATGATAACAAGAGGTTTGTAGTGAAAGTGACTGATAAAAAATTGTTAAAATTTTCAAGAAATTATACAATATTTATTCTCTGTTAATTGTATTTCATTAATAAAAGGAGAACTTATGTTTTCTTTATTTTTCAAGTAGAATGTGGGAAATTCTTATCCATATGATTTGATTCTCATTATTTAGAAAAGTAATCTATAAATGACCAGAATTCAAAAATCAGTCCATAAAACTGAAATATTTTAGGTCCAATAATCTTGAGATAATTATAATAATTATAGTAATATTTATATTGCTATCGTAACAATGAATATTTAACAATGTAATATTTAAATAAGACAATAACTAAACCTTATTGAATGTTACTAAAGGCTAGGCATTACTTTATGAGTTATCCATTATTCATGTAATCTTCATAACTAATCCTGGCTAACAGTAGCTGAAGTGACATTTGTCAATTATGGGCTGAGGCAGTTAACAATTTGCGTTTACCCCTCCTATTGTAACAACCTTGGAGTTAGAAATGGTGGACCTATGAGAAGATCAGTTTGAATTTTGTTTGAACAAGAAGCACACTTTGAGTTAAACTACTGAGGTGTCAACTGTTACTGCAGCATAGCTCACCCCATCCTGACTAATATAATCTCTGCACCACATGTAGTCATATTGTTTATTTATTGTATTCTCAGAACATAATGGAAAGGTAGGTTTAATATTAAGCAGGTATATTTTATTTTGACAAATCAGCTATTATAATCTGTAAGTAAGACTAAAAAATGAAGAGAGGATAATGGTCTTAATGATAGCACCAATATTCAGCATAAAGAATTCTTTAAAATAATGATTGAAAGATGTATATCATCTATAATAACTAGATCATTAGTTAAGAAGAAACTGCATATATTTTCCTAAAGAGGTTGCCAAGAGGGCACAGGGAATCCAGACTGAAGTCACTGAGTGTTTGATGTCTAACTATAGGAAAGTAGATAAGTATTTTTTTTTTTTACATCTCTGTACAATGCTGAAAAGTAAAGAAAATATGAAATTTTTATAGTAATATCTGAAATTCCTATGTTTGTGTCAAGATTATTCTGCTTGTGCAAAGTTTTTGGAAAAAGATGCATGATTTAAAGTGAACTTTCTAAGAACTCTTGCCTATTCAGTGTAGCTATTTTATCTAATACTACTTGAGTTTCTAACACTTTCCCTTCTGAAGGGGATAGGATGTTTTCCCACAGAGACTCTCTGGTACATAGGTCCAAAGATTCATCCTGGTGCCATTTGTCATTTTTATCTCCCCTTTACAAGTCTTCTGCAAATGAGAATTCCAGCCTAGAGGTTATCGCATCAAAGAGTAGATCACCACACATCCTATTTTTTTTAAAAGTTCATTGCCATTTGGGGTACTTAAAGGAAAACACTGGGACAGCATCTCTGTCTAAAGAGATGAGGTAACATTTCTTTTCATTGGTGGCAGCAAACCTTGAAGGCATAATTACTAGACCAGAAATGCCACTCGTAAATTGACAGAGCAATTTCATTTAAAGTTTTTGTTCTATCCTACTTAGCTCTGGATGGTGAGGCACTAGCTGTAAGAGAGAAGACATCTCATTCTTTGACTAAATATTTTTTGAGTACCTACTATAATCTAGGCACTGGGGATGCCTACAAGGTCCCTGCTCTCATAGATCTTATATTTTAATGATGAAGGAGCTGGGTTGGCAGACAGTAAACAAATAATCAGGTAGCTTGTTGAACTGACTCTCAGGTATGCATTTTGGCAATTTTAAAGTAAAAAGTTAAAATTTGGCAATTTTGAAGTTAGATCCCCTTCACAGTTAAAGGAGTCTTCTTTGCCAAGCAGCAGAAGTGATGTAACTGTCATTTCTTGCTTATGTCCAAACTTTTTTAAAGAGGGCCATACTGTCTCCACTTCTGATGAGTTGTGTGCATTGCTGGTTTTACACAAATTGAGTTAATTGCCATTCAACATGTTTTTGAGAAGATTACATGATGATTTGACATTAAAAGAAAAAAAGTTTTAATATCAAATTTTTGACTGCAGAGAAAACTGAAATAGACTAGTAGGATCTGAATTTGATATTATGAAGTTAATATTTTTAAAATAATAGTTACAGCTTTATATTTTTTAGCAAAACAAAAAATGACCTGTCTCCTTTATATTTTCCTATTTATGGGTGTACAAGAGTCACATATGATGAAAATCAATGTCTACATAGATATAAGAGCTCTTCCAATTAAAAATACAATCAGAATTCAAAATGGTAAGAAAATACTGTGTCATAGTTTAATTGGCACCATTTAGCTTTCTTAGAAATACACAAGAGAATGTGAATTTTATCACTGATGAACTTTTAAATTTAATGAAATAAAATTAATAAACCACAAATTTCAGGCAATTTGAAAGTCTGTGGAAGGTCTTACAGCGGTTCTCAACCTGTGGGTCACAACCCCTTTGGGGGTCACCTAAGACCATTGGAAAACACATATTTCCGATGGTCTTAGGATAACAGTAGCAAAATTACAGTTATGAAGTAGCAACAAAAATAATTTTATGGTTGGGGGTCACCACAACCTGAGGAACGGTATTAAAGGGTCATGGCATTAGGAAGGTTCAGAACCACTGCAAACATGAAGTGATAGAAAATGGCTGGAGCCAGAGGGGAATAGGTGGCTGAGGTCTTTGTGAGGTTGTTTGAGTTCAAATCTTCAATAAAAAAAATGAGCCATGCTATAAGAAGAGGTCAGGCATGGTGCAGAGGCTCACACCTGTAATTTGAGCACTCTGGGAGGTTGAGGTAGGTGGATCTCTTGCTTCAGGAGTTGAAGATCAGCCTGAACAAGAGCAAGACCTCGTCTCTTAGAAAAGAAAAAGAGGAGGAACAAAGTCAAAGGCCCTGGTGGTGAACACACATAGTTTATCACGAAGAAGACTAGAGCTGAGGGGCTGAGTGTAGGAGAAGGCTGAGTATAAGGATATTTCCATCTTCTGTTCTACTTTTTAGCAGCTAGAGATATTAATTTATATTGGTCCATTATTGCCATTCCCCAAACTAAGGTGCCCTCTCTGACTGTTTAGAAAACAGTGGGCTCAGTCTCATGCCTCTTTGTGTCTGTCCAGCTGCTTCTCTGCAGCACTCTGATCACTGCTGTGGTCACCGCCCATCCACTGGGAGTCAGGTCACCATCTGGAGACCCAGCTCCTCCTTATGGGGTTTCAGTGTTTCACAGAGGTGCAGGTGCCTCCTGTGAAGCCCTGACTTAAAAACATGTGGGGCAAGTCGCATCAGACTTCCCTTGAAGATTTGGTAGAGAAAGAGGAGACTATAAATGAACAGAATGTAGGGGTCATTCTGCCCTATTGTACATGTGCACCCCCAAGTCTCTGCAGGCCACAGCCTCCTATGGTGCTGCTCAACCCCCAGCTCTCTCCTTTCTCATTGGCTGTCTTCTATGCTGTTACCCCAAACACAGCTCCCCTTTAATTTCTCATGCTGGAAGGTTGGCATATTTTTCATTTTATTATCTCCTTTCAGGTCTTGCCTTCCTGTCTCACCCTCTACTCTCCACCCACCCCAAAAAACTGATCCAACTATTTAACTTAAAGTTTCTTCCTTAAGAGGAACTCCGGTTCTGACTTCTGACGTGGCTGTTTTGCACCCTGTGGCTTCAGGGAAGGGTCTCTGATGTTGGTGCACAGAGCTCCCTGCAGATCTCGGAGCAGGGTTTGTTCTACCTTTGTTTTGCCTTCCCCTAGGTGTTGTAAGTGACAAAGGAAAAGAATGTGTTCCTGGAGGCAAGACTGGGGAGGCATGTGTTTATTTCCATGTGTGTTCTTGATTCAGGATGATCAAGGGAAGAAATGTCACAGGTTAAAGGGAAAGTTGACAAGAGGTGCTATAATAACTTCATGCAGCTGTTGTGTCTCAGGGCTTCCTCATCATTAAACCACTCCCCGGGGTGCCACACAGTGCTACCTGGACAGAGAAAAAATGTTTGAAGTTGCCGAAAGGAGAGAGGAGAAAAACAAGAAGATGATGACAAAGACAGAGTGAGACCCTCCTTGTTGGGAAAATACAGTGCTCCGATTGGAGGTAGAGCTCTCCTGGTGCTCCGCCAGTTCCTCCCAGTTTGCCATGTCTTTTATATTTAAAAAAACAAAATTATGCGGCTCGGCGCCTATAGCTCAACTGGCTAAGGCGCCAGCCACGTACACCTAAGGAGGCGGGTTCGAATCCCCAGCCCGGACCCACCAAACAACGACAGCTACAACCAAAAAATAGCCGGGCGTTGTGGCGGGCGCCTGTGGTCCCAGCTACTTGGGAGGCAGAGGCAGGAGACTCGCTTGAGCCCAGGAGTTGGAGGTTGCTGTGAGCTGTAATGCCATGGCACTCTGCCCAGGGGGACAGCTTGAGGCTCCGTCTCAAAAAAAGAAACAAAAAAACAAAAAAAACAAAATTATGCACATTTCCAGTTTATTCCCCCAAATTCAAGATATACCTGCAGAACATCTGCAGTGTTTGCTGTAAGACTGATGGTCAGGGCAGCACCTATGGCTCAGTGCATAGGGTGCTAGCCCCCTATACCAAGGGTGGCGAGTTAGAGCCCATCCCGGGCCATCTAAACAATAATGACAATTGCAACAAAAAATAGCTGGGCGTTCTGGCAGGTGCCTATAGTCCCAGCTACTCGGGAGGCTGAGGCAAGAGAATCACCTAAACCAAGGAGTTGGAGGTTGCTGTGAGCTGTGATGACATGGCACTCTAACAAGAATGATAAAGTAAGACTCAAAAAAAAGATAGATGGTCACAACATCCATCTGGAAACCCTGGTCAGTCACTGAACATACAGAGTTTGCATTTCTAGGTTGCCATGAGGGTAATTTAATTTCCAAATGCAATATATTGTAATTAAGAATTATGAGCAGAAATAATTGAAGCAGCAGAAAACATAACAATCACTACCATCCACTGAGCCTGGTGATGCCAAGATCTCTGTGGGCATCATCAGTGTGCATTGTTTCATTTAATCCTCACAGTAAATTTTCCAGGCAGGTATGATTATTGCCCTAATTTTAGAGTTCAATAGATCAATAAATCCCAACAAAATTCCAGGATTGCAAACCAGATTTTTCTCATTCTGGGACCAGTTCTATATTGCATCTTGTATACCAGTATTTTTGATAGTAAGTATTGCTTATATATTGTTTATGACAGGCTAGTAAAAGAAAGAAGGGCACATGTAATTGGGTGTAGAGTCATCCACGTGTGCTGGTCTTTGATGTCACTGGAGGGCCTCAAATAGAGGTGACACTGTGTTCTGGAGATGTTTGGAAGGAAGCACACGGTGCGTATGGTTGCAGTGATACTGGAGGATACCACTGATGTTTAGTGGATTTGAGCCAAGGTGTGGGGCATCTGTTCTCTGAGTAGAGCTATGTTTGGGCACAAGTTTTAAATTAAACACACAGCACTTTAGATTGAGCAGCCCATTCCTATGTGGACAGCATTGAGCTGCCTTCTTTTCTCATTATTCCGGATGGCATATCCTTTACCAAGGTATAACAGACCTGGACCGTATTTTCTCAGTGGGCACAGGTAATCTCCCTGTATGTTTTTTTCTCCTTCTCAGGTGGGTCAGGGTAGATTCAATACTTAACATGTTGCTCTGGACAGAAAATGAGACTGGAGGGAATGGGAAGCTGGACTGGGAGCTTTGATAGCAGTTTCCTCAGCGGCTGCTTCTGCAGTTCCTGGCTCATAACTGATTGGCCCATGGAAATTCCTATGACTCTTTGTAGAATTTGTAACAGTAATGGAAATAAGTGAAGAGACTAGGCATATTGGAACACTAGATATTAATATTAACATGAAGAACTAAGTGGCAGCCCTGTCCATAGGAAAAAGTCCATAAAATTTGTGCTGAAGTCCTCAGGTTGCCCTGCCCTTCTTAGCATCTTTCTTAGTGCTGGTTTATTGTTCATGTCCTTATTTCATTTTTTTGAGCCCTGTGTCCTTCATATATGAGTAGGTATCACATACATACATACATGATGTACTTCAAAAAGTTTGTGCAAAAATGGAATTAAAGGATTAAAAATTTTTAAATGTAAATTTTATATTCTATCAAGTCAAGATACTTTTGTAGTGATGATTCCAGCCACTGATAGTGTATCCCTAAAGAACTGAGGGCTGCAGGAATGTAACCTTGTCAATGCAATCATTTCTACATTAACTGAAGAAAAATGAGTGCCCTTTAAAGATTTTTTTAAGGATTAGGAAACAAGCAGAAGTCAGAAAGAGCCAAATCAGGACTGTAGGGTAGTGATTTCCCATTGAAATTATTGCAGAGTTGCCCTTGGGTGCTGCGAGGAGTGAATGAATGGATAGGAGCATTGTTGTGGTGGAGAAGGACTCTCTCCTGAAGCTTTCTGTGTGTTTTTCTGCTAAAACTTTGGTTTTCTCAAGACACTACATAATAAGCAGATGATACTGGTTTGGGGTCCTCTAGAAAGTCAATAAACAGAATACCTTGAGCATTTCCAGAACTGTTCCCATGACCTTTGGTCTTGAGCAGACCACTTTTGCTGTGACTGGACAATTCCCACCTCTTGGTAGCCACTGCTTTGATTGTGTTTTGTGTTCAGGATTGTACTGGTAAAGCCATGTTTTACCTTCTGTGAAAGTTCTGAATAAACCCTTCAGAATCTTCTCACTTTTAAAACTTTCATCGAAAGCTCTGCTCTTGTCTGCTGCTGATCAGGGCACAGTAGTTTTGGCATCCACTAAGTGGAAAGTTTGTTCGACTTTATTTTTTCACTCATAATTGTGTTATTGAAACCACTGACGTGTCTGTGGTGTGGGCTGTTGTTTCTGCTGTTAATTGTCCAGTCCTCCTCGATTAAGTCACCAATAACATGACTTTTTTTCCCTGTGGATGTGGATGGTCTGCCACTGTGGGCTTCATTCTAAACATTGTCTCATCCTTCTTGTAAGTTCTGTTTGTAAACTGCTGATCTCTTTGGGGCATTGTCCTCAGTGACATTTTGTGAATAGTCAGTAATTTCATCATTCTTCACCCAAGCTGCTGTTCTCACTCCAATGTTAGCAGAATGAGTTCTGCTCACGGGCTCTTTTTAAACCGATGCTTTGCCTTCTAAGGGCTTCCAACGTGACCCTTTTCAGACATGTTATAATAAATTAGTGTCAGTTTATTTTGGTAAAAAAATTTTTTGAAATCCATGCACAGTTTTTTTATAATATGTATCTTCCATTGCCTTTTTGAAGATACCTTGTGTGTATGTGTGTAGACACCTTGTACGTATACACATACATTTTTAAATTAAACTGTAATCATTTTCACTGCTTGTAGTACCAACCAACAAACAAAACCTGGGCCAGTAGACAGGTATATGAGGCCTGGAAGTGATATTAAAAGCTATTCTGTGCAGCTACTTCTGCATAAATAGCTTGAAATTTAATAAATATATAATGTTAAATGCTTGTTTGGCTGTAGTATGACACAACACAAATTTGACTCCTTTCATAAGTGAATGTGGCTTTGTCACCCACCATGTTCCCCTTTTGTCAGTGACAGTGGTTCTCTGACTTACTGCATATTAGAACAACCTGGGACCTTCCAGCACTCTCTAAGTTCATATCACTGCCCAGACCCCATACTAATTATATCAGAAAGTCTTGAGGATATGATCTGGGCACTGAGATTGCCAAGGATGCCCAGGTGATTCCAATATACAGCTGCCTCGCAGCGTCATGTGGATGTGCTCCTCACATGGGACTAGATCCTCATCTCCTCAGGAACAGCAATCACAGCCTCATCTCATTTCTTTAGCATCTAGCAGAATGTCTGGCACATAGTATGTGACAAAGGTGGTCTGTCTCCTTAAAAATAAACTGAGTTAACAATTGGAGCATGTTCAGGTTTAACAAGTACTGGGTTTTGAAACCACTGAGGAATAAGTGAAAGGACAAGGCAGATAAAGTTGGTCAAGCTGATACTGAGGATGTCCTTTAGAGGTGAGGGTTATTACTGCTGGAGGAATCCCAGTCTGAGGTCCTAGCCCAGAAGAGTCCAGCAGGCTGCTCGTTACCTGTCTGGCTCTCGCCCTAGTTTTCATTCCAGATTCACTGAGTGTAGATCAAGTTACTCTTCTTTGAGAAACAGAAAGGGAGCAGGGGTGTGAAGCTAGTGGAGCTCTCCTCACCTGGAAGGGAAAGACAGGAGTGGTGGAAGGAGTTCTCCTTCTCTCCCACTGTGGCCACACTGGGTGGCTCTGCAGCTCTGCAGCCTCGGCCTAAGAGCTTTGGTCCTCACTGTACGATACGTGTGAGGTTACAGACGCCCACCCTGTGTAATGGTGGTGCCATTATTTTTGTGTCCTGAATTGAACACCTTGCACTCTAAGTGTGAAACAGCACTGTTGGCCATAGTCTGAACAGCTTTACCCACTGCCTGCCTTCAATAGCAGGAGTCCCCATGCCGTGTATTTGCTAATAAAATAAAAGCAGTTTGACATTCTATACTGTTACAGTGAGTCATTGGTAAATACACAGTAAAATGGTGACATGTCATTTAACTTTACAGTGTTCCCAGCAGTGGGACACTCCCAAGAGGCCAGAAAGAAGGATCATTTTGGTATAATGTCATGTTTTAGTTGAACCGAGGTTTATAAATAATCTATAATTACTATTTTAAAGTAAACATTGGTTCCTATTTTCATATGAACAATTTAAAAAATCTGAAATTCAGGTCTCTCATGAGCACTGAAGGTAGAAATTCTCTCAGTATAACCTAACAGTAATAATAAACAGAAAGAGGGTGCGTGAGTATTTTCTTATTATGTGAAGCCCTTTATATGTATTATTTCTTTCAGTCTGGAAAACAGCCGTATGGAGTATACACTTAGCCCTGTTATCAGATAAAAATACTTAAATTTGGAGAGGTTAAATAACTTGTTCAATGTCAAATAGCTGATGCGCAGGGAATTCAGACTCCAAGAGCACGTGCTTCTCAACCCCTAATTCACCGAGCTGTGAAGGACACACACTTTCTAACCATCAGTGAGGGTCATAGCCAACGTATTACTTTCATATCTACTTCTTGTTACTACATAATGCAAAAAACTACAACGTTTCTGCTATTCCTGAAAGTTAGGAGGACTGCCCAAGGGTGAAGCTGGAGTTCTTTAGTCAATACTGAAAGCCTAGTTATGAAGATCGGCATTATCAGAGTTCTCCTTTGCTGTAGCTATTTTATTATAATAGTAAAAGGAGATAAGTCTAAAAATTATTTTTCTTTTTACTCATCTGGTTTTAAATAAATGGTACCCAAATGATAATTTTCATTATATTCTACTTGAAAACTTACTGGGGGTTATTTAACTAACTTGTCCAGATTCTTTAAGCTCCTTTGTCTTAAATCTTTAAAAAGTTTGTGTGAACAGGAAGCCTGCATGCACAGGGTGGCTCTTCTGGAAAGGAAAACCTTCATTTTTAAAGAGCCTTTGGAAACAGCATGGTTTGGAGTAGAGCCAGTACTAAAAAAAGTTCATTAAATTATTAAAACAATTACTTTTGCTTGTCAAAACTTTGTTTCACTGTAAACTAGTAAAAAGCATCTAAACTTGTTACAGACACTATGATAAATAAAATAAATTTTATGAACCTATTTTGAATCAATAAGAAACAGAATGTGAGCACAGCTAATTTAATGAGTATAAACATTTAAGATTATATTATTTACAGTACTGTTTTATATTACTGGATTCACATACTGAAGTTGTAGAGGTTAAATATCTGTTAGTTTTCTGTTCGTGCGACTCTCTCCACTTTGATGGATGTTGATACTGGACTTCAAGTAAAGGAGACCTTACCACCCTGCTGCACAGCCCATCTGCAGCTGGTGGCTCAGTAATAAGAAAGTTCTTCATACCTTGAATAGGAATCTGCCTTGTAGAAATGCTCACAAATTGCTCTGACTTGTTTCAACAGCTGCATATGCAAATGAACATTTCCTCCCTCCTCTATCAGGGAAGAGGATTGGTGAATTTAAGGCCAAGGTTCTCCAGTGCTCCAGTAAAGCCTCTTCTCTGCACTTTTTTCTTTAGGAGTGATCTGCCGCTACTCACCTCTGCAGTCACCATCTGTGTGTTGTTGGGTCCTACAGGTTTTTCCCAGACCAGACTTTTATATCCAGCTGCTTACTAGACATCTCTATATCCACATTTTCCCAATTATCTTGTAAATTTCATCATATCATATAACTTAAAGATGAGCCCCCCCAAATCATTTTTTTTACTTGCAGGACAAAATGTTTTGAACCTTAGGAAATAGTTATAGAAGGACTGTGGTAGTTGGGTCTTTGCCAATTTTAAATTTTTTTTTCTTTTTTTTTTTGAGACAGAGCCTCAAGCTATCCTCCTGGGTAGAGTGCCATGGCATCATAGCTCACAGCAACCTCCAACTCCTGGGCTCAAGCGAGTCTCCTGCCTCAGCCTCCCAAGTAGCTGGGACCACAGGTGCCCGCCACAACGCCTGGCTATTTTTTGATTGCAGCCATCATTGTTATTTGGTGGGCCCGGGCTGGATTTGAACCCGCCCCCTTATGTGTATGCGGCTGGCGCCTTAGCCACTTGAGCCACAGGCACTGAGCCAATTTTAAATTTTTTATTACTTTTTTGATTATCTAGAGTCAGTGACTACAGTAGATACTGAAACAGAAAAAAGAAGTATCAGAAAAAATGTAAACTCCCATGAGAAATATAGAAGGAAATTAGGTACGTAAAAAACAAAGGACATTTGAAAAATCTTTCAAAGTCTGCATAAACTTGCCAGCTTCACTAATAAGTTATTTATTTTTCCTTTGGATTCATGAATTCAGAATAAAAAAAAAAGAATGCTAATTTAAACATATTTAATTAGTTGAACTCATGGCTCCAGGACATTATTGACTCATAGTTTACTAGATTTAAAAATTGATAAAATGCTTATTCATAATAGATGCCCACGCTCATTATTTAACATTCACAAGGCAACCATAGTTTTTGTCTCTGTAGACTAATAAAGCCATGGTTTGGGATAATTAACTAGGTATTTCAAGAACTTTTTCCTTGAATTGTCTAGATAGTTTCCCTGATGCCCTGTTTGCTTTTCATATGTACACAAAGAGAAAGAATATAAAGTTTTCTTTCTTTTTTAAAGTTAGTTATAGAAAAAAAGGGCTTCATTGTTCAAGAGCACTTTCCCAGCTACTCCCGGGGACCTCTGCGTTCCTTCCCAGGTATCATATAATCTGTGTTATGGTCAGAAGTTTTAAATAGTCTATGCTTCTGGTCTTTTCTTTTTTAAAATTTGTGTATATTTTTTGAAAACAAAAGTGGATTATTTCTCAAATACAGTACCTTATTTAATAACTCAACTCCCCTATGCTTTAAATTGTTGGGATTAGCATTTGTAAGAGAAAAATGTAAACACAGCTGTGTGTAGTGGGTAGGACACTGGGTCTTGCCTCTAAGATTGTCTTTCCATGTTTAGATTTAGACTCATAGTGATTATTCCTTCTCCTGCCTCCTTTCTCTCTGTCTTTTTGTTTTATGGTCTTTTTTTGAGACAGAGCCAGTACTAAAAAAAGTTCATTAAATTATGGAGCATGTGCTCCACCTCCAGTCTATGGGGCCAGTGCCCTACTCTTTGAGCCACAGGCACTGCCCTGTTTATGGTCTTTTTATACATATAAAACAATCAGGATAAAGGCCCGCTGTAAAAATCCCAAGACTGGTAAAAATTAAGGGCAAGTTTATTTTTTCTTTCATAAGACTTTTGATTACTTGAAGAAAATAACAGTTTTGCAAGTTGTATTTCAAATACTACTCAGCACTGAGGAAAAGATGCTTGGAGGTGCCCAGGTTTGCTGCTGATCATCTGTCAGGTATGTCGTGTTGCACAGGCATCAGTTTCTTCAGTTGTAAAATGAGGGTAGAGTTCACCTTGGTCGACACTCTGGTAAATAGCTGGAGCTAAAAAAAACTAGATACTATCATGGGTCTCAGTTTGCTCATCAGTAAAATTAGGGGGACTGTATCAGTTCTCCTCCAAGTGTGCTTTGCAATTCAGTAATAGACCAGGAACTAACTATTTTTTTGATGAATTAAGTATAGAAATTGAGAGTGTGTGTGCACAAATTTTATATAATTTGTCAGAATAATTCTTTGTCTATTGAATCTAATAATAGAAAAACCTGGAATGTTTATTCTTGTAGATTGCCTTTTCATTATTTATTATTATTTTCATTATTGTGTAGTAATTTTTTTTACTATATATCTAAAAATTATTGGTCTATACCAGATTGAATTAAAAAAAAAAAGCTGGTCTTTCCTCACAGTTTGTTTACGATCACTGGGCAAATTGACCTCTACATTAATCTTTCTAACTCTACATTTTTGTAATTCTGGGTAAACTATACACTTTTTCTTAGAGCACTGAAAAATGTATTTGCAACAGATGCAGATTTTTTTAAGTGAAAATCACTTCACTGAATTAAAATTCCAAGTATGTACCCCTTAGTATTTATTCACATTGCCACCTGGATTAGAAAGCACGTTATAGGTGCCTAAGGAAAAGAATGATGTGTGTGCATTGTTGACAATCAAATTAAGCTTTCAATTTGTTCTTTAAAATTTAATCTATTTGGATTCAAAGATCTGTTTTTAATAAAAAGCAGTGGTAGGTGACAAGATGTTAGTGACTTGTGCTGCCACTTTCTATCTTCAGTTGCTTTTGTTGTATTAGAAAGGAAATAATTCACGTCTCAAAAACACCACTCTCTATCATTTAAAGGCCCTGAGATGAGCAGGCAAGTTAATGCATTTTACAGTGGGCCTACTATGTGCAGGGATCTGTTTTGCACTT
The DNA here is from genome assembly GCF_000181295.1 of Otolemur garnettii. Classification (NCBI taxonomy): domain Eukaryota; kingdom Metazoa; phylum Chordata; class Mammalia; order Primates; family Galagidae; genus Otolemur; species Otolemur garnettii. The sequence goes on along the minus strand of NW_003852595.1, from coordinate 151,385 downwards.
GTGCTAAAGAGAACAGAGCCAGTTATAGTTCCTGTTCTGATCTATTCTGGGAGTGGGGCATGTACACAGGAAAAGAAGGATCTCAATAGTTGGATGCTTATGAAAAGGTGGTGGGGAAAAACAAAGACTTCAGAAGAAGTAAGCACCATTTCCAGAGGAATAGAGGGCCCTGCAGGGATGACACGATAGTGAAGGAAATAATTGATCAGAAGGGGGCCATGCGTAGAGACTCTGGATATGGAGACAACGGCATCCAGTTCCTGAGATGGCAAACAAGCCTAAAATTACCTTAGCAATAGTTTGGGGGCTGTCAAGCTCTGTTGCAGAAATAGAAAAAGATAATATTGAAATTCTATGAAGAGAATAGATGGATGAAGGCCTGAGGACCAGGTCAAGAGTTTAAACTTATTCTGTTCCATGAGTGATAGGAATCCACTGAAGACTTTAACTAGGAATGACAAAGAGACTAAACTGGAAGCTTAGTAAAGATAATTTACAGTTAGACTGAGAGGTCGGTGGAAACCTAGATAGATGGCAATTGCAACAATTTAGGTCTCAAAGAATGAAAGCCTTTGGTTGGAATGATAATAGTGGCAACATAGGGAAAATGTATAAGGAAAGGAAAAATTAATGCAATTTAGGGAAGGTTTGTGAAGAGAAAGTAAAAGAAAGGGCTATCAGTCAGGTTTGACTTTCTATAGTTAGGAAAGATGGTCTGGAACGTCATAGAATATTATGGACGAATAACAAATCAGCACATCAAATGGAGTATTTTTTTTTTTTTTTAGTTAGGGAGATGCTGAATATTATTTTTAAAACTATATTGTCCCGGCTCGGCGCCTGTGGCTCAAGTGGCTAAGGCACCAGCCACATACACCTAAGGTGGCG
>NW_003852595.1:140211-149347 GCF_000181295.1 Otolemur garnettii | reverse complement strand
TTACATGAAGTCATCAAAGGAAGTCTGACCTGTAAATTAGTCTGAGGTTGAAGAATAACATGTTGTATCTGGTTGTAAGTGTAGACAACTTGGGTCACCTGAATCAAAGAAGAAATCTCAAGACATTAAAAAATATTTTGGGCTTGGCACCTGTAGCTCAGCGGTTAGGGCACCAGCCACATACACTGGAGCTGGTGGGTTCGAACCCAGCCCGGGCCTGCCAAACAACAGTGACAACTACAACCAAAAAATAGCCAGGCGTTGTGGTGGGCACCTGTAGTCCCAGCTATTCGAGAAGCTGAGGCAAGAGAATCACTTAAGCCCAAGAGTTGGAGGTTGCTGTGAGCTGTGACAGCACAGCACTCTACTGAGGGCAACATAGTGAGACTTTGTCTCCAAAAAAAATTTTTGAACTAAATGAAAATAAAAAACAACCTATCAAAATGTGTAGAATGCAGCAAAAGCAGGGATTAGAGGGACATTTATAGCTTTGACTATATATATTAGAAGAGAGATTCAAAACCAAATATCTAAACTTCTGCTTCTGGAAACAGGAAGGAGAGCAAATTAAATCTAAAGAAAGCAGAAGAAAAGACATGATAAAAATTAGAGCAAAAATTGATGAAACTGAATAAGAATTAACGAAACTAAAAGCTGGTACTTTGAAAAGATCAATAAAATCAATAAGCTTCTAGCTAGGCTAACTAAAAAAAAAAGAAGAGGACATAAATTGCTATCAGAAATCAAAGAGAGCAGATGGCATGGACGCTGGAAGGATAGTAAAGGCCTGTAACAGTTGTATACCCACAAGTTTGATAACCTAGATGAAATGAACCTTTTCCATGAAAGACACAATTGGCCAAAACTCAAACAAGAACAAGCTACAATCTCAGTAGACTTACATCTGTTAAAGAAATTGAATCAATAATAGAAAGACTTCTAAAACAGAAAGCACCTGGCTCAGATGGGTTCACAGGTGAATTCTGCTGAATATTTAAGGAAGAAATTATGCAAATTTTGTATAATTCTTTTGAAAGATAAAATCAAAGAGAATACTTTCTCATTCATTCTATGAGACCAGATTATCTGAATACCAAAATCAGATGAATCCATTATAAAAAAGGAAAACTACAGAATTAATATTTCTCATAGCTATCTATGCAAAAATCCTCAACAAAATATTAGCAAATTGAATCCAACAATATATACAAAGAATTATATATATTGGCACATAGAAGATATACAAGGGGCAATAAGCATGTGAAAAGATTGTTCATATCATATGTCATCAAGAAGTGTAAATTAAAACAATAAAGAGATACCTGTACATACCTATTTTTTTTTTTGAGACAGAGTCTCACTTTGCCACCATCGATAGAGTGCTGTGGCATCACAGCTCACAGCAACCTCCAGCTCTTGGGCTTAGGTGATTCTCTTGCCTCAGCCTCCCGAGTAGCTGGGACTACAGATGCTCGCCACAACACCTGGCTATTTTTTTTTTTTTGCGGTTTTTGGCCGGGGCTAGGTTTGAACCCGCCACCTCCGGCAAATGGGGCCAGTGCCCTACTTCTTTGCACCACAGGTGTCACCTAACACCTGGTTATTTTTTTGTTGCAGTTTGGCCAGGGCCAGGTTTGAACCTGCCACTCTTGTTATATGGGGCTGGCGCCCTACTCACTAAGTCACAGGTGCCGCCCTAACACATACCTATTAGAATGGGCAAAATTCAGAACACTGAAAACACCTAATGCTGGCAAGAATGTACAGCAACAGGAACTCCCATTAATTGCTGGTGGAAATGTAAAATGATACAGCCATCTACTTTGGAAGACAATCTTTCTGACATGCTCTTATGATCTTTCTTATCATGCTCTTATGATCTAGCAGTCATGCTCATTGGTAATTATACAAAGGAGTTGAAATCCTATGTCCAAAAAAAATCTGCACATGGATATTTTTGGCAGCTTTATTTGCAATTGCCAAAACTTGGAAACAAGCAGGATGTCCACAGTAGGTGAATAAACTATGATAATAGAAATAATAATATTATTCAATGCTGAAAAGATAAGAGCTACAAGCTGTGAAAAGATACAGATGAAACTTAAAAGCATATTAAGGTGAAAGAAGCCAATCTGAAAGGCTGCTCGCTCTGTGATTTCAACTATATGGCTTTCTAGAAAAGGCAAAACTATGGAGATAATACAAGAGTCAGGGGATGTCAGGTCTGGCAAGAATGAATTCATAGAGGGTATTTTTATTTTTTACGTCAGTAAAAATGCTCTGCATACCACACTTGTAGATACCTGTCATACATTTGTTCTAGCCTATGCAGAAACAAGTGTCAACTCTAAACTGTGGAGTTTGGGTAGTAATGATGTGTCTGTGTGTATTATTCAGCTGTGACCAATGTGCTATTGTGGTGGGGGTATTGATGCTTGGGGGAGGCTGTGTCCTGGGAGGGCAGGGGTGATAGGAAGTCTCTGTACCTTTTGCCCAGTTTTACCATGAATCTAAAATTGCTCTAAAAATAGCATGTGAATGAAGTACTGATCATATTTTTTATTTGAAATCATCAAGGGTGATATGAATTATAATTAGACCCATGAATAAGGAGTGATCCAGGTTTTGCTTTCAAGCATATACAATTTGGGGGGCTCTGTTTTAAAGAAAGAATAGAAATTTAGTTATGAAAGTGAATATGTATTAGAATAAATGGGTTAATTACAAAAAGATTACAAACTTTAAAATGCTAATAAGTACCACTAATAACAAAAAGTGCCCCAAATTAATCTATCTTCCTGTGTGAAGCAGACAGCACGCCTTTGTAATGTATTTTATGTATTTCTGACTGCAAACCTTTGTTTCATTCCTTCATATGGCTGTGATCTTGTCATATCATTTTCTGTAAAGAGAATTAGAAGAATCACCCAGTCTTTCTTCTAGCATGACTAATCAGTATTTGGGTTTTTTCCCTTCATTTAGAGAAGGTTGGGGAAAATTTCTTCCAGTTGACACAGCTTGTTATTAGCAATCCCATGTAAGTTTCTGAGATTGTTGTAAACCTCCAATGTCTTTCATATATGAACTGAAAGACTTAGATTTTTCTATAGTCCAGTTACTAGCTCCATACCTTGCAAACTTTACTTCTTCTCCACTGTCTCTGACCTGGCAATACCAGGCACCAGTGGACCTTTTCACATGTCTATAGAACCTCTGGCTTTGCAAGTGTATGTCTGAAATCAGGTGTGGGATGAGTCAGCATAGTAGTTGTTAGGAGCATTTCTGGAAGCCTTCCTACACTAGGACAAATATCAATGAGTTAACTCTAGAAAGGAGTAACTATGAGTTATGTAGTTATAAAAATACCCCATTAATCCAAAACTAAGTATGTCCCCAGCTTAGTGTTCCCTTAGCAAGATCTTGCAATGCCTCACACAGCCCATCACCTCCTAACAAAGGAGGAGTGCGATGGAGCCAAAGCAAGAATGGAAGAGACAGCAGTCTTGACTGCATTCAAAATATCCTGCTTTTCCAAGTTTAAAAAAAACACGTGACTGTGTAAGTTCATAGCTAGGGCCTCTCCCAGGGCCTTGAAAGGAGCCCGTGCTGCAGTTGGGCCCTTTATCAGCTTCTCGGTAAAAATGTCTGTGATAGGACATGACTCCATACACAAGCATGCTTTTATCATTTTTGTTTTGAAGTTTTCCAACCCACAATTCTGAAATTCCAAATATAGAAGTAACTGAGAAGCATGGTCATATCCTATGGTCCAGCCGTTTATTCCCCTGGGATACTCTTCCCGACCTGGAAAGCCCCAGGGTCACACCAGGGTCAAGCTTTCAGGCCTATTTCTGTTTGAAGCTTTCTTCTTTAGATTCAACTGTAATAGATGCCATTAAAGTCAATGTCTCCATCTTTTCATTTGCTATGATTTGTAGCCATGATTTAATCTAAAATAGATCATTTTGTACATTCTTAGTAATTTGTCATCTAGAGGAACTTAAGCTTCTGAGCTTTTTCACAAGTGAAGGAAAAGTAGAGGAATAATGTTACACAGAATGGAAAAGTCAATGTTGCAGCAAGATTTCTAGTGAAAGCAGAAGGAATGGAGCAGTGGTAACTGTAGTCACGGGAAAGGCTCACAGGACAGATGAAGCACTCAGCTGGGGGGACTTTGTGAACATCATGACTGGTTCTTGCATTCCACCTCTAAAGAAGATGAGACTCAAGAGAAAGAAAGTATTTTACCATTGCTGAATAGGTGTTTTTGCTCTGGTTGACAATGCTTTGTTCAGTATTTTTAAGTGTTCTTATATTTAACTATTGATAGTATGTGTAAACAAGTCGCTATTCCCAGCAGATAGAATTTCAAAAATTCAATGAATGTTCACCTAAACTAAGTATTTGACTTGCTTCTTGTCTAGTAGAGGGCGATGTGGAGCAGAGAGATGCTGCAGGAACATTTGTCAGTCTCAGGTTAGGAAATTCTAGAAAACATGAGATGAAAGCAAGATATAAATTATCACTCAGAAGTTGCTCTTATAGACCACGCATAGTGACTTCAGGGCAAAGCAGATGGGTTGTTTTACATGTCAAGTGCACACCTGTTCCCCCTTAGTTTGCTTCCATCAAAGTAGAACATTCTGAAATTTAGTTTGTGGGAAGCCTGTTTGGAAGCCTGTTTTAAATATGACTATGTGATGCCACAGAGGATTGAGAACTTACTCTGTCTTGGTAAACTTGTGGGTGAGCAGGGAGTGGCTCTGGCAGGGAATCTCGTCAGTCTACCCTTGGCAGCACCGGAACCTCCCTGCTGGGCTGTGTTCACTGCAGTCACAGTGGGTGTCCTCCTCCCAGCAGGGGCTGTGCTGCTTATTTGTGATTTTAAACATCCTGCTCTTTGTGTATGCCTTTGGCAGCTCCTTTCCAATCCGCCTCTCACAGTCTATTTAAAGCTAACAGCTCCTTGAAGTCATTCTCAATTTCCCCCATGGAAATCAATCAATAACCCCCCCCCCTTTCCTTCACCCTTCCTCTCTCAGAATTCTTGCAAAGACTTATTCTTAAATTCTGCATTGTTTTATAAATCTCTATACTTCTCCTGGCTGGCCTTGTAAGATACACGATGGAGAGATGGTTTCCTGTACTTTCTGGCGTTATCCTTGGTGCTTTGTATAAATACAAGATATTTTGTTTGTTGTATTGATTCATTGAGTCTACAAATATTTGTCAAGGACATACTATTTGCCAGGCACTAAATTCTAAGCATAGGAGACATAGAAGTGGTCCAAAGTGATAAAAATTTCGGCCCTAATGAAACTTACATTAATTGATTTAAATTATATTTTCATGTCCTTCTTAAATCTCTTGTGTACTCCACAGTTTATAAAAAAAATAGCATTTTTCTCTAGTATTTGACAGCTTTTAACACTAATGTTGTTAATTCTTGCTAATTAGCATTAATAGGTATTGTGTGACAAAGGTCGTATTCACAAGTTGAGCAGAAGATTTTTGTAGAAGTCTATAGATCAGATGGCTGGCTAATCTATAGGGTTGCATGTAGCATAGTTACTTTGTAGTCTTAATACTTCTTCTGACTACTCTTCACTCTCAACCCTCTTACCTGTGTTAATTTTCCATCCCTTTGTTATTGTTATGGGGCAACACATTTATTGTCTGTGCCAGCCAATACAGGCTAAGCTTTCTGCAGGTGAGAGCTTTGATTTGGACATGACTACATTCCCAGTACCCAATACTCTATCTGCCTAAAAAAAAGATGCTCATTTATTGCTTTTTTAATGATTAAAAAATGAATTAACAGTATCTTCTTTGTTTCTGGGAGAGCTATATAACCTTAGTATAGGTGATTTCCCCTATGAAATTATTTTTTTAAATTATCTCTCCTATAAATGTTCTGACTGAAAAGTATCCTCTTCCAATTATAGGTCCTATTCTTAATTTTTCAAATCACATCATTGGCTTAATCTTTCTAATTCTGCTTCATATTTTCTTTGACTAATTAATCAGGAAATGAATTAATGAATTAATCAGGAAATGTGTGGTACAATACATGGATCTTTGCATTGATAATTTTATGAAATGACAGCCAGCATACAAATGGCAAAATTGTTTGAAAAAGATTGGCTGAATATTCTTATTTGAGATGGAGTTTTACCTATAAAATCCTTGGTATAAAGAACAGAAATTTACAGATGTACATTTCCATAGCAAACAGTACATATTATAAGCTACTTATTGGAACAGGTATAGTTGTAGTAATAGCAGTTGTTTGAATGTCTGAGCTATTTCACTGTGACTTATAACCATGTTTAGTTTTATAGCTCCCACTTAATTATGAATTCTCCATTTTAGGAAGCCATCCATTCTTACTAGAACTCCTAAAATGGATAGGATGAACATACAGATCTAAGTTTTGCCCCTTCCTCATCTTCTTCCGAGTTCCTTCACTTCATTCCAGGTTAAGTTTCTCTCCATGGAACATTCCTTAAGCAATCCGGAGCCTAAAATGGTATGCAGTGGGCTTTAACTGTTCACAGAAAAATAATGCCCAGATCATACAGAGTGGATTTGTTACTAATGCTGTTAAGGTATAGAATTTTAGTTTCTGTTGAATGGGAATTTTAAGAATTGGAGAAAGGTAGGAAATAAACTTTGAGTCTAATAGGACTCATGTTGTTAGTATAGTTACAATCAGTGTTGTTATATTAATAAATATCTAAAATTCTTGTACTTTTAGATAATAACCACTGTGGGAACATTTTCTTCCTATAGAATTTCACATAATAAACCAAAGCTATATATTTCTTGGGTTGAAACTGTTTACACTAGAGCAAAAAAAAAATCATTTTTGGTAACAAACATAATGGTTAAAGAGAGTTTTTTAGCGTTTATACCTTCTATTCCAGTTGCTTTCACAATATTTTATCCTGAGGTTTTAGTTAATCTTGTATGCATTCCTAAGACTCTCATAATCTCCCTACCATTAAGAAGGGGGAATAAATAGAGAATGCAAATAGACCAAATGATTAGCCTCATAGATGCTGCCCTCACCAAGCCATGCTCAGAGCTCTGTGACCTCACCGCTGCCAGTAAAGGGCTTGTGTAGAAGACATAGCATGGAGGGTCGGGGTCACAGTGTCCCTACCCGTCAAACCCACAGCCCAGACAGACGAAGGTCTTTTTAGTGTTCCTGTATTCCCAGGTATTCTGGTTCAGTCTGCTATCTAGTTCCAGTGTGCCTGGTGAGTCTCCTTGCCAGTGCTGGTGCTTCTTGCTTGGAAGTACCTGGCATGGGCATTGTAGTGAAAAATACTTTGAAAGGATCAATTTTTTTTTCTTTTTTCTTTTTGAGTCAGAGTCTCACTCTCTCACCCTGGGTAGAGTGCCGTGGTATCACAGCTCATAGCAAACTCAAACTCTTGGGCTCAAGGGAGCCTCCTGCCTCAGCCTCCCAAGTAGCTAGAACTATAGGCACAATCACAATGCCCTGCCAGTTTTTTTGTTTTTAGTAGAAACGGGGTCTCCCTCTTACTCAAACTGCTCTTGAACTCCTGAGCTCAAACAATCCACCCACCTGGGCCTCCAGAGTGCTAGGATTACAGCTGTGAGCCACCATGCCTGGCCAGATAAAATTTCTTTAAATGAATAAATACCTTAAAAGACATAGTTGACTGCAAAATCACAATCATGTGAGCTCTTTGTAAAGTCATTTACTAATTCTGTCACATGCATTCATTTTATTCCCCCACACTGGGCTAAGTTTATGTGTATAGTGGACAATATGGACATGTTTGTCTTATTTAAATTAATGCTGATGGTAATAATGATAGCACTAAGGGTAGCATTCATAATAACAGTTTATGGAACTTACTATTCTCGGGGAACTGGACTTAGCATTAGAAATATGCTCTCTCACTGAGCCCCGATGAGCCCCTCATACCATTGCCATTTTGTAAGTGAAAACACTGAGGCTGAGGTACTGGCCTAGGGTGACCAGATGTCCCGCGTCCCGCCTTCCGCGGCGTTTTAAAAAAGTCCTGATTTTTGGAACAAATGGACGAACGGGCTGAAGAACAGGAAGGGAATATATGGTTTTCAGCTGCCATGTAGCTATTTCGCCAGAATATGAGTTTTATATTATTTTTGTTAATTTTATAATGTTAAACTATAATAATTACAAATAATTATTGAGAAGTGATAATCGAGAACTGCTTATCAAAGTTTGCATTGTTGGCAGGCCCTGCCCTGTCCCACCCCCTCCTGCTCCCCCAATGTTGTCCCTCTTTACAAATGTTAAAAATCTAGTCACCCTATACTTGCCACAGATCACACATCCTGTAAGTCTGGTTCTAGAGTTCCTTACTCTAATAGGTGTCAATTTTGTGATACAGGGAAAGTGGAGTTTTATTCTGACTGAAGTTCACAGGATGTCATCTTGACTGTGGAATTTTAGTTTACTGACTTATATACGCATTTACTAGTTTGGTGTGATAAATTATCTCAGACTGCAGACTGGCCCTGCTGCAGCCTAGAACAGCACTCCTTTGTCATCTCACCATTTTGGTGGCTCAGGAGGCCAGGCGCAGTTTGTCTAGGTCCTCAGTTCAGATGCACATCAAGGTGTCAGCAGGGGCTAAAGTATCCTCAGAGGTTTGAGGTATTCTTCTAAGTTCACTGCTCCTTGGAAGAATTTACTTCTTTTGTCTATAAAATTGAGGTCCTAGGCTCCCTGAGTCTCCCAGCATCCACCCCCACATCACTCTCTCTGTAACAGAATTTCACTTCTTTAAAACCAGGAGGAGACTGTCCTTGCTGCTTCCTATCTGTGTGTATAGGGAAGCCCCCTCCAAAGGCTCCCCTGATTTGGTCTTTTGGAGGAAACTCCCTTTTGATGAGCTCAAAGTCAATTGATTAGCAACATTAAGTACATCACTATTTTTACTTTTGCCGTATTTGGTCTCTAATCATGGCAGTGGTATTCCCCCCATCCCCTCATCATCACAGGCACTGCCCACATTTGGAAGACAGTATTGTAGAAGGTGTGGGACAGCGGGGGCGTGTTAGAATTCGTAGAAGGGTGTGGGACAGCGGGGGCGTGTTAGAATTCGTAGAAGGG
>NW_003852595.1:136952-138633 GCF_000181295.1 Otolemur garnettii | reverse complement strand
GGGGGCGTGTTAGAATTCGTAGAAGGGTGTGGGACAGCGGGGGCGTGTTAGAATTCGTAGAAGGGTGTGGGACAGCGGGGGCATGTTAGAATTCTGAAGATTTGCTTTATCTCCGCTGCTGCAGACCTTGAATTTCTGAAAGGCCTATAACTACCAGTCTTTGCTTCTTCCTCTCATATAACGAAACTTCACCTGGCACAGGCAGGCAGTCCGTGCTTACTGCACAGCTGAGGGAGTGTGGCCTTTTATCTCTGTTGTGTCTATTTCAGTATCTCATGCAGGGTCCTTAGTGGCCTGTGATCTGTATTAACATCAGTTAGACCTATTTTTAGAAAGAGAAAGAGAACCGTGGCTGTCAGAAATCATGCTGATGAGGTTTGGTGCCTGTGGCTCAAGTGGCTAAGGCGCCAACCATATACACATAAAGTGGTGGGTTCCAACCCAGCCAAACAATAATAATGGCTACAACCAAAAAAAAAAAAAAAAAGTAGCCAGGCATTGTGGTGGACGCCTGTGGTCCCAGCTACTTGGGAGGTGGAGGCAGGAGACTCGCTTGAGCCCAGGAGTTGAAGGTTGCTGTGAGCTGTGATGCCACAGCGCTCTGGACAGCTTGAGGCTCTGTCTCAAAAAAAGAAAAAAAGAAAATCATGCTGATGCAGAGACAGCAAAATTGTCCTCAAAAAAAACCCCAAAAACCAAAAAACAAAAAATTATGTGTCATGATATTAGCTTAGCGTCTTAGTGGTCACATTCTTCAGAGTTAAAAATGTAAGCATGTGCTATCAATTAGAGGGCTCCTGAGGAATTTTGCAAACAAGTAGTGCCAAAGTGCTGAAGAATTGGGATTACCTCATCTGTTTACAACTGGCCTGCATGGAAGTTTGAGATTACATAGTTTACTAATTATTGTCAGAATCCTTTTAAGTTGACTACCAGTGATTTATTATGTTCCTGGGCACAAAAACGTATCTTTCTAATATATATATGATTTAAACTCCCTTTGGTGCTGGTTTAATTTTTTAAGTGACTATTTAACCATATTTCTAAATAACTCTTTTGTAAACATTACTATTTTTTCTTTCTTTCTTTCTTTCTTTGGTTACTGCAGCAGGAATTTTTGACAATGCCACATATCATTCTGGACTTCTTTGTAAACCTATCTCAAATTCAGGTTTTATTTTTTCTAACTCACAATAATGATGTTGCCTTAAATAAAACACTTAGAAGTTTACTTTTTCTTTGAAGTATGAAGTCTTTTTCAGCAAAATTTAAGGAGAATTTCCAGGAATCCTTTTCCATGGTAGTTTTTCTCCTTCATCTACTTTTATTGTCCATCTCCTTTATCTTCTCAGGACATTATATTTCCACTGTCATTTTGGAAATCATAGGCTTGCACAGCTGAATTATGTGTGCCATCACCTCTGTACAGAGTAACACTGACTCCACATAGAGAAAAATGTCATATGAAGCTGAATAAGCATTTGGAAAATAAGAGAACATTTACAACCAGACAGTTTGAATAACTGGAGATACAAATGTTCTTTTACAGAAACAGTCTCATGTGAGTTAGAAAAATAACTGTCGGCTCGGCGCCTATAGCTCAACTGGCTAAGGCGCCAGCCACGTACATCTAAGGTGGCAGGTTCGAATCCCCAGGCCGGACCTGCCAAACAACAATGAC
>NW_003852595.1:118957-136424 GCF_000181295.1 Otolemur garnettii | reverse complement strand
AAAAAAAAAAAAAAGAATGGTGAAGGCTTTATCTATCAGGCATTCTTTGGGGGTGGGGGTGGGGTTATGACTTGTTCATGTAATTGGAGAAGATGAAGTGGGTCATAATGAGGACTGAAATTTACAGATCTGAGTTTAGCTCTCTGGTCCGCTCACTGCATGTGGAGGTGTGTGGGCTTCACATCAGAAACCTGGGTTCAGTAACAGCCCAGCTATCAACTCTGTGTGACCCTGGGCAAGTTGGCATCTGGGTGATACTAATCTATTTCCTCATCCTGTGAAATGGCAATTGTGCAGCCCCCATTTGTGAATTGCTGCATGGCTTATGTGAGCTATGCATATAAACTGTTTAACACAGTGGCTGGCACTTAAGTTTCCCTTAAATGTTCACTATTATAATCATGACATTCCATCTTTCATGATGGTGAGCAGCAAGAGGGAAGTCCCTATTAGTGGAGAAAAAGAGTTTTCCTATGTGGATTTGCGGATGGTGTCAGCCTTTGAAGTAACAAACTGCCGTTTCACAAGGTACTTGTAAATATTCCACCTATTTCTGCTGATGCGTATCAGAGAGACTAGAGTGTTTCTTCTTCAGAGAAGTTTCTGGAAAGAGGTGCATGTCACTAATGGGCAGCCATCCCTTCTGAGAAACACGTTATTAGGCAATTTTCTTCAGATGTGACAATCATGGAGTACACTCACACAAACCTGGACAGCACAGATCACCACACACGCAGGCCGTATGGTGTGGCCTGTTACTCCTGGCTACAAGCCTGTCCAGCATGTTACTGTGCTGAGTACTATAGGCAGTTGCAACACCATTAAGTATTTGTTTATTTAAACACAAAAGAAGTAAAGTAAGAATATGGTATAAAAGGTAAAAAGTAGTACTCTGTACAGGGCACTTATGAATGCTACTTGTAGAACCAGAAGTGAGTTAGTGAGTGGGTGGTGAGTGAAGGTGAAGGCTGAGGACATCATGTGCTCATGGAGACTTTATAAACATGGTACACTGAATTTATGCAAAGAGTTTTTCTTCCTTTAATGATAAATTAATTGTAGCCTACTGAACTTTTTTTTTTTTTTTTTTTTGAGACAGAGCCTCAAGCTGTCCCCCTGGGCAGAGTGCCGTGACATTACAGCTCACAGCAACCTCCAACTCCTGGGCTCAAGCGAGTCTCCTGCCTCTGCCTCCCAAGTAGCTGGGACCACAGGCGCCTGCCACAACGCCCGGCTATTTTTTTTTTTTTTTGGTTGCAGCCGTCATTGTTGTTTTGGCGGGTCCGGGCTGGGGATTCGAACCCACCACCTTAGGTGTACGTGGCTGGCGCCTTAGCCGGTTGAGCTATAGGTGCCGAGCCAGCCTACTGAACTTTTAAAAAACTTTTTGAGTCTTTTTTAATAACACTACCTGTATTCCACTGCCTGGATTTGAATTCTGGCTCTGCTGATAATTATCTGGGTATTTCTGCTCCAGATGGTTGAGCTCCTCGTGTCTCCAGTCCTTCTGTGGAATAGAGTTGCCAATGCGTTTGCCTGCCGGTGCCGTCAGGAGAACGGGCTCTCAGACAAACATACACTGTGAATGTTAGGTATTATTGTTTTATTTAACTTTATTTGATCTTCAGTGTCTTCCTGCTGCTTTATATAAGAAAACTACTTTTAGAAATTACTCAGTTTATATGGGGAGCTTCACCTCCTTTGTTAGACATAATACAACAGATTTTATACTATAATCTTTGTGGCTTTCCCATTCCTGTGTTACATGCTATATTGTCCTTCATTTTTTTTGAGGCAGAGTCTCACTATGTCACCCTTGCTAGAGTGCTGTAGCATCACAGCTCACAGCAACCTCCAACTCTTGGGCTTAAGCAATTCTCTTGCCTCAGCCTCCCAAGAAGCTGGGACTATAGGCACCTGCCACAGTGTCCAAGTATTTTTTGTCCTTCATTTTTGTTGTTGAAGGATAAAATTCAGAAAAACAGAAGGAAAATATTTCCCCCTCTGTATATATTATTTGCAGCCTCATAGACTGGTTTCCATCAGCAGATACTTCTTATCAGAGCAGCTAAGAGTGTAGGTTAGAGGGACATGCCCCCCCTAACCAGCACACACTGTGTTTCTCTTCCCCATTTCCCTTCATTTCTTCTGGATGGCCTTCTTTCTTGGCATCGCAGAGAACTCCAGATCTACCCACCAGGAAGAATTGAACAGGATTAGCTACCATATTTAATCTTTGCTTTTCCCTCACCAAACAAATGCCTAGCCCAGAGCTGGGCATGTTGTAGACACCAGATGGATACTTTTACATTTGTTACAAGTTCAAACAAATGATGTGGTTGAAGTGGAATGTTTTCAGGTAGAAGTTAAGGGCTATCTCAGCGATTATAGAAATGTTTTTATGCAAAGTGCCTTTTGTAATCACATTTTAAGGAGGAAATCCTCTTTCTTAGTGACTGAGAGTGGTGATTTTTAATTCAGAAAGGAGTTCATGGCTATGGAAAGGAAGGTTGGAGTATTCCTTTTAAGGAGAAAGATCCACCATTGTAAGTGTCTGAAGTTTGCTCTATAATTTTAATAGTCTGTGCTCAAAAATGGTGTGTGTTTAAAGGGAGGCAATAAAAGTATATGTAAAGTAAAAACACAGGTTTCAGATAGACCTGGGACAAGGTGAAGCCCAGTTGGACAGATTACTTAGTACCACTAAGCCTACATTTCTTCATTGTAAAATAAGGATAACAACAGTACCTTCCTCATAGAGTTGGTGTAGGGATTATTCAAAAAATCTGTGTAAAGCACTTAGTACAATTGAAGAACACAATTTATAGCTATGTGGCTGTTGTTACTGAAGTGTCAGGGTACTCTCAACATGAGCATCTCAGAAGTATTGGAGGGCTAGATCCCCCTTTACTGAGTGCCTTGCAGGTGCCAGGCATTGTTCTAGATGCTAATGTTATTTTTTTCAGCAACTTTCACTAGTAGCCTACTGCTTCAGTCACAGCGAGACTCAGCCATCCATGCTTAAAATTATCTCCTTGTCACAGATGTACCTTAAGAACAGAAGAATGTAGAGTCCCAGTTTCTGATCAGTGGGAAAATTCACACCTCTGACTACTACATTTTAGAGCACTGGAAATTCTTTATGTGTGACATTATCATGTTTCTTGAAAGGATACAATTCAATTTCCTTTGTAATTTTTGTGCATAAAAGCTACTGGTATGCTAACATCCTAGTAAATTTCCTAATACACATCAGAGTGTTGTGTGAGTGTCTTGGTATACTTATGACTTTCTTTTGAAACCATATGAGGTTATCATTTAAGCACTGCACAAAGAAATCAGCTGAAGCCTGGGGTAAACCTCTTGACCTCGTTTACTCTGTCTTTCAAGAGTAGGGAAGTGATGGTTTCCAGAACTGTAAGGCCTGACTTGTTGAAGAACAAAACTATGAAAAGCTGTTGAGATAAGAAGTAACACATAGTGACCTCACCAAGCCCTAACCATATAGTGCATCTTCTTTCAGCCAGTCTTGCTTCACAAGTACTTAGTGCAACTTGATTTTGTACCCCTGGAGAAGGGCATAAACAATTAGCTATGATTGTAGCATTGTAGCTTCTCCCACACTTGTATTCTACACCAGTCTTATATTCAGATGTGTGCCTAGTTACAATTTATACTTGTATTGTTGTCCAGGTTATTAAATATTGTTCATCCATGAGGCAGCTTAATAAGTGATCTTGGAACTTCTACTAAGTAAGACAGTTGTGATAGAGACGGTCTAGGAATGACGATGTGAATGGTACATGTTAAATGAAAGAAGCTGGGACTCTGCACCACTCACTCTAAGCTGAGTGCTCTGTGTTTAGTACAGTCTGAACATATTTGCTGAATGAAAAAAGGGAGTTTGGGGATTACCAGTAGTAATAATCTATTTTTTTCTTATTCTAGGGTGAAATCGAAAGTTGAATAAATACATCGTACACATCCCCTACTTTGCATTACCAATTGGCTTTAAGCTATATAATAAATGCAGTGCCCTCCCTTGGCTGTTTTTCTAGCATTCCTGATATTTTGGCCTGTACCTATGTGTTAGTCACATTATAATAGCTTTATAGCTATTATAGCTTATATATTTTATAAGAAAAGTTCTCTGTCTTTTTTTTTTTTTTTTCTGCAACCATGTATGTAGCTAGCCTTTTTGTGACTTTGCAGGAAGAAGAAAAAAGCTATTGGACAGATTCTTGAACAATTGCTTAAGAAAAATTAAATTGCAGCTTATTTTATAAACTTCAATTGGTATTTTTAGATGGAAATTATTGTCTTTTCAAGGAATACATTGCAGAAAATTTCACTGTAATAATAACAGGAGTTTTAGAATTTAGTATCAGATTTTCCGAGTCCCTAAGTGATTCGCTCGGGAGTGTAGTTAGGCAGATCTGCAGATTGTATTAATGTTTTTCATGCCACTGGGGAGTATTGAATGAGTTATTGTTTGAAAGTATGTGCTGTGGAATAATTTGCTCTAGAACTAATAGAGCTAACTCACATTTTTGTCTCCTCATATATCAGTAAGAGGGATTTCATTTCTAGTGTGAAATATATGGAAAAATAAATATAATAGTAGTTTGTAGGGTGCTTCTTCCTAAAGATTGGAGCTATATATTTGGCCTTTTGAAACACTAACAGTGATGGAGACGGCATGTGCAAGCACTCATCACAGAGGCGATAGGCTTTTCTATGGGGTGTGTTTTATAGACTAAATCTTACAGGAAAATGGTTGGAATATTTCTTAGATACCAAATGTGCTTCAACTGCAAAAATTAAATATTTCTCTCTCCTTTCCTCTCCTCTCCCTTCTCTTCTCATTTTCTTTTTATCTGTTTTTACTTTATCTTTTTTTCTTTTATTTATTTTTGTCTCTGAGGTAGTCAGTAGCTATATGACAGGAAACAGATGTTATAATGAGAATTTTAGGCATGGATGACTGAGTCTTACTGTGGCTGAAGCAGGAGCCTATAAATCTCCCCCAGCCTCCTGCTTACAGGCCTCATGTTAGGGTTGAGCAGGCTGTGTGCTTCAGAGAGATGAGTGGTTTACAATAATCAAAATCTTTTTTGTTTCTTAATTGACGTACAATTCTTGAGTACATCTTGTGTGCACTGTGCTAAGTGTTGGAAATGTAGTAGTTAAGATATAAAGGTCTAATTCTTGCCATCATGGAGATTTGAGTTTACTTATATGACACTAAAGCCTGGAAGGAGAACCAACAAAAGATGAATAAAAATAGTAAGAAAAGAATACTTGGGATTCTAATTGAGGTTCGGTGGATAGGCAGAGAAGACACCGCGAATGTGATATTTAAACTGAGACTTGTGAGTAAGACTAAGGGAAGATATTTCCATACAGAGGAACCTGTAAGAAGAAGAAAGATTGGGTGGCATCTGTGGCTCAAGGAGTAGGGCACTGACCCCATGTACCCGAGGTGGTGGGTTCAAACCTGTCCTGAGCCAAAAACTGCAAAAAAAAAAAAAAAATACAGAAGAAGAAGAAAGATAGATAGGAAAGGTGACAGACAGCCAGAGACAGATAGACGTAGATATGGATAACAGAATGATTCTAACTTGTCAACTAACTGGACAAGGGTCATGGGAGAGCAGGAGATCTCACATTTAAACCCTAGATACACAGTCATGAGCAACTGGGTAGAGGATAATGCTGTTTTCTGAAAAGGGAGACAAACTTTGACAGAGAAGGTAAAGAGTTTTAATTTTAGAAAAGTTAAATTTGAAATGCTTGTATCTCAAGTTGGTTTTGGATATATTATTTTGATGCTGAGATATAAATTTTGGTATATTTTGGCATAAAGATTATGAGACAACCTAAAGAAACTTACATGCAGAGAAAAAGAAGAGAGAAGCCAGGATGAATTCTCAAGGAATTCCAACCTTGAGAGTTGGGCTGGAGGAGGAAGAGCCCACACACGCTACTGAAAGAGGGCAAGGAAGCTGGGTGAGACTGGACAGTGTTTTTCAACCATTTTTTATCTCATGAAACTTGAACCTAGAGTTAAACTTCCACAGCACAGGTAAATTATGTTGATAAAAAGAAAGAGTAAAAAAAGAATGTACTTATGGTGCTTTAAACCTCCTTTAAAATAATTTAATTAATGGTCTTTAAAAATTTTTTTGCAGCACAACAAAGATCCTCGTGGCATGCACCGGTGTGCTGTGGCACACTGGCTGCAAACCACTGTGCCTGAGGATAATCATGAAATTGTGCTGACATGATGACCAGGGAGGAGGGAATATATCAAGACAGAGCGGGTGGCTGATTTGAATGTGCCAGATGCTGCTGATGGGCTGGTGAGTTAGGAATTGAAGCAAGTCCAGTTAGATGCAGTGACATGAGGATCATCTAATGTTTAAGGCAGGAGGAACTGGTGGGATGGTGGAGGCTGAGGCAGGATTGGACACAGCAAAGAATGGATGGGCAGGGAAGTGGGCAGCTTGTGCAGATAGCTCTTTAAAGAGTCTTTTTTCTCAAGAGGAGTTATGAACTTGGCTAATATCTGGAGATAGTTGTGAAATTGAGAGGAATATTTGTTTTATTTTTAAAGATGGGAGATGCTAGGCTACAAAAAGAAAAAGGTAACCTGATGAGCAAGAATCCCTGTGAAGGACACAGATGAAGCTCAGAGGCACAGGAGGGCGGCTCGGCCGGGAAGGAAGGACAAGAAGGTGGGTGGAGAACAGATTGAGGACACTTAGTGATTTGATGATGTCACTGGATGAGAAAAGTGAAACATGGTGGATTTTATTTTCTTAGTGAGGAGAAAATTAAAGTCATTGGCTAAAAGTGAGAGGTTAAAGAAGACTGAGAGAGAAAAAAAGCAAACTTCCTAGGAGGAGGTTTTGGGAAGTCTACTCATTTGATAACGACTGCATAGAACCCTGATATGTAAAGTTAACAGAAGAGAAGGTCTGTTTGAAGACAAGACAGGAAGAGCAGATGTTTTCTCACTCACTTTTCTCCACAGTATTGGGGTAGCCCTAGAGGAACCCCTCGGGCTCCAAAGCCCTAAATTGGAAAGCACCTCAGGTGGAAAGCTGTGTCTGTCCTCCCAGCAGGGAGTGCCTGTGCTCCAGTGTGTAGCCACACAGCACCCTCCCTGGGCTGACCTCCGTGGGTGATTCACATCTCCCATCACCCACCCATCATGTCTTTCTAAACTTTATCAGTAACGTTTATTATTTCATCTTGAAGGAATCCAGAATTTTCAGTGAAAAATCACATTCTTCCAGAAGGGCTACCAATTTGTGAAACTTAAAAGCAGCGAAGTTTTAGCTGGGTGAAAACAAGAAGAATATCTGTCCCCAGAACCTGGGGACCTCAGAGTGGGGAACAGAATCACTCAGAAAACAAGGGGAAAACAACCATGGCAAATTCTGCCTTATAATTTTGTAGTAGTATGTCTTTGCTTTTTCTAAGCTGTTATTTAAAGTCACAGGACCTGGCATGTTCTCAGCCCCCCTGTAGAGTGACTTATTCTCAAGGTTGGTCAGTCATACACATACAAGGAAGAATGAGCACACAGGACAAATGTTGAAAACCCTGACATGATCATATCTTTTTTCTCCATATAGTGATTTTTCACAAGTGATTTTCTACTGTTTATTAATTCAGCAAAGCACATTGAGTTATGTGTCAGAAAGGCCAACACCACTGTTATACCTTTTTAAAGGGGGCATTATGTTTCTCAAAATTATGATAATAGTTACTTATCCATATGCCAGTAATAAAACTATACATAAAATGCAATAGTTTCTTTCAAGAAGATCAGTGTTAGTACTTTTTTCTCCCCTGGGGACATGTTTTAATTATAAAAATATGCCCTTTGGCAGAGGTGTCTTCTAATTTGGGAGAAAAGCCATTGTCAGAATATCATTCAAGTTGATTTTAACATCGTAAAAGCAAGGGGTCAAATTCGCTGTCTGTTTTGCTGTCTTTGTACCTGGAGATTTGGGAGAGTGCGGAGGTAGGGAGGGAGGGATGGGCTCGGGGGTGCGCTGCTGGTTGTGATCAGAGCCACTTTTCTTTCCTCTTCCATAAAATGAGAAGAATAAAATTACCTCCTTCAAGATGTTGTTCTAAGGATTTAATGTGTTCATAAACCCCAAACGTTCAACTATTGCCTGGTAAGCAATACTCATAAGCCAGTTTAAGCATATGAAGAAGCTACAAAACGTGATTGGCAAGCCACATAATGCAGGTGAAAATTTCACCATTTTTGTAGTCAGAGATCCAGAGTTTCAGATTCTGACACAGACCTTCACTAGCGATGTGATCTTAGGAACATGGCCTTGCTCTCTGAACCCAGCTTCTTTAATCTTAAGGACTTAGATGCCCTACTCTTTCTGAGCTTCAGTTTCTTCGTCTTCAGTCTAGAAATAGTCATCCTTACTTCATAGAGCTGCTGTAAAGATTTCATGGAAACATGTATGGAAAGTAACTGGGAAGCACCCCGTATGAGGTTTTGTTTAACATGTGCTGTGGGTGGTAATACTGTGAGTCTACTTCTCCTTTATTGCCACCTGAGTCGTTCCTATCCTGACAGGTATGACTATAGTTACTTATGACTTAATCCCCATGGTCTGGTCACACCTACAAATTCCCAAATATTAGATCATTTTTGCAATGAGGTGTAGATTTTGGAATAAGGGCATTATTTAGTATATGAACAGTGTATGCTCTGTTCTAAACACATGAAACGTAATTCCTGAAGAGTGCAGTCTTAGCTGACTTCTCATTGAAGGGTGTGCTCCGGGAGCTTTCAGCAGGCTGCGAAAACCGACTTGTTGAAGACAGTTTACCTGACTTTCCCCAGCAAGTACACAGTGCTGTGTCTCAGAACACTGGTGCCGCAGTGAATAAAAGACGAATCAATTTTAGAATATAAACCCCAAAGACTGTTAGCTCAGTGACACAGAGTAAAGGTTTCTTGTGACAGTAGCTGTGTCTTGTTCATGCAGAAATAGAGGGACGAGCTGAAGAACTGAAATGTTTTTAATGAAGGGGGCATCTCTTCTCTCTCAGATACAAATTAAGGACCTTATGGCATCTATTCCACAAAATGGAAGAAAGTGTTTCATAGTTGAACCTGCTATATTAAAGCATTTCTTTTTTAGGAAAGGAAAAACAAGTCATCTGCATGATTTTAGTGTTTAAATACGTCCAACTGAACAGCTCTTTGTTAAACTGTTCCTACAGTTTTGGCCAGACACTCTCCTTTAATTGAGAGTGCTCCTTTTTCCTTTACATCTCAAGTATCAGCTGCACAGCTGGGTGAACCATCACACTGTTGTAGGGCTTAGAGGTCCTGGGGAATGCTTTTTTAGATTTTCAACATTACATCTGGTAGTTTGCCTACGAGGCTTTTGAGAGACTAGTTGCAGGCCAGGTTGCTGCATCTGTTTTAGAGCCATGATAGAAACTGCATCAGAGGCACAGTGACTACTGTAGCATCTGTATGAACCATCCCAGAAGGGAGTCAGGAGATCAATAATGTGGGTCCTTCCAGGCAGAATGGAGGAAGGCATTAGCAGGTAGGCCTGCCTTACATGTGAAACACAAAGAGAAAAACAGAGTCGTCTATTTCATTTTGCTGTATTTCTCTATTGTAGACAATTTTTTTTAACTTTTAAAAATTGATATTTTTAAAAAGTGTTTCTTTTTCAATTAATAGCAGACAGCGCTTTGTTTTGCTATATCTGTTTTTAACATTTACCACACATTGAAAGTGATCTCATAAATGATGAATTTTAGTTAGAAATTGTATACAAGCTTGGAAGCCACAAATCCAAAGGTTAAAGCTGGTGAATCTATTTTTGTATGATTCATAGCTCTTATTGATGTTAGTGTCGTAATATGGTTCCAAGAAAAATGTTTTGAGAAAAAAAAAGAGAAAATACAATTATGATTTCTTCTTTTCTATCTTGTTGCTGTCTTTTGAGGAAGAGATGACACAGTAAGCACTCTTCTAAAAATTATATTACAGATTTGATTGATAACAAAACTAACATTTTTTCATGGTTGATCTTCATCAATTGATAGGGTAGATAGTTGTGTATTTTACTCTAAAAGATCTAAATTTGAGGCCAGTGAACTGGCTCCTAAATCTCTTGTCTATGGAGCAGTGGTCAATTCCAATTGAATTTGTACAATTTGTGCTTCCTTTGCTATATTGTGATAGGTGTGACATTAATAAGAAATGTTCAGTGTGTCCCAACAAATTGATTATGTTTCACATGTATCTGAGAGGCTTTATTTAAAACAGCCTTCGGAAATTTCTTTTAGGTTTAGAACGTTGGATATTGTGATAGAAAATGTGTTCCATTGCAAATCGTACTGGGCAGCCCACCATAGACACTCACCAAGAGCCATTTCCTCAACTATAAAGTGGATAGAGTAACTTCCCAGCAGGGTTACTGAAGATGGATTTATGTAATGAAACATTACATTAAACATGATTAAAGTTATGTATGCTAGGGCTTGGCACCTGTAACACAGTGATTATGGCGACAGCCACATACACTGAGGGTGGCAGGTTGAAACCGGGCCAGGCCCAGCTAAACAATAACAACTGCACCAAAAAATAGCCGGGCATTGTGGTGGGTGCTTATAGTCCCGGCTACTTGGGAGGCTGAGACAAGACAATCACTTAAGCCCAAGAGTTTGAGGTTCCTGTGAACTGTGATACCATGGGACTCTACTGAGGGTAACACAGACTCTGTCTCAAAAAAAAAAAAAAAATCATGTATGCTGGTATTTTATTCTCTCGCAATTGAACTTTTACTTTATATCAACTTAGAATTCCCAGCATCAAAAACACATAAAAGGGTACAATCCTCTGTATCTACAAGATGGAGCACATGTGGTCACCTGATAATTACTATTTGACAGTATTGCTTTTAAGGATTGGGATTCGACAGCACAGGGAAGCACAGTGACAGCCGCCTCCCGGGAGTTCAAGCTCCGTGTGCTCCTCCGAAGAGAGAATGTTCTCCCTAGATTCCTTTTCCCCAAATTCCTCCCAGGGGAATCCTGACTGCTATTCATCACCTATCCAGACTTTTCCTGTGTTTTAGTGTCCAGTTCACAATCGAGTCTCCTCACAGGATGTCCTTCTGTGACTCCAGAGTTGAGTCTCCTCACGGAACGTCCTTCTGTGACCCCAGAGTTGAGTCTCCTCACAAGACGTCCTTTTGTGACCCCAAAGTTGAGTCTCCTCACAAGACATCCTTCAGGGACCCCAAATTTGAGTCTCCTCACAGGACGTCCTTCTGTGACCACAGAGTCGAGTCTCCTCACAGGACGTCCTTCAGGGACCCCAAAATTTATCAACAGCTTTGTGTTTGAAGACAGTTTCTCATTCACAGCTCACCACTTTACTACGTGTAGATTCATACAGGTTTTACTTTCTAATTAACTAATTTGTCTCATCTTCTAACTTTAGCTTTTGAAGTTCTTTACAAATGGCAATCATATCTTATAACTTCCACTTCCTTTTGGGATGAATCATTTTCTCCCAGTCCTTTATGCCACCTGGATGTTCATGATTTCTTGGAGTAGCAAATGGACACTTGCACCAGTGGAACTTTCCTGGATAGAGGGAGAATTTTGGTTTGGGGAGTTCTAAGAGTGCTTCCCTTGCTGAGACAGTACTCTGGCTGTTCTGATTTCCCACCATCACTCATCCTTGAGGCTGGTGTGGCTGACCTGGTTTTGGTCCAACATCTGGCATTCTCTAGCACTGTGCCCTCCATGTCCTTCCCAAAGTCACCTACTTTGTTGAACAATCTGCCTTCCCAAAGAGAAGGTGTCTGTTACTCAGGCATAGCTCCTCTAAAGTTATAATAGCCAGACAAGAAGTCCAAAACTCAAGAATTTAAATTTCTCAATGTCATTTCTGAAAACCATGGTATCACTCTTAAACTTGCGGAAGATTTTATGTAGTGTTTCTGTGTATCCATGAATTTGCCCTTTGTGTTGTTCTAGGTGATGAAAGTTTTTAGTGTGAAGGGATGAATTGAGCACTTAAAAGTAAATTGTCAGGTATTGAATAGGTAAGTAATAGATTGAGCCTCTCAGAGAAGTTTCAGTAAGGCAGAACAGACAGGTAAACTTGTAATTGTTTGTTTAACTGTAATTATTAGTCTATAAAATTGTGTGTGTGTGTGTGTTTCAACTGAGAGTGTACAGAGTAGCTGCCACATGCAAGGTCTTGTGCTTCAGGTGGCACGGAGAGAAGTAGGCACAGGCTGTGCCGTGACGACTCACTACTCTCACTTGAGTACGGTCAAGAAAATGCTACTAGCATGATGTAAGAGGAGGATAGAAAAAATGATTAATTATTTGGAGGACAGGGACAGCTTTACAAAACATGTGAAGCTTCCTTTAAATGGAAAAGTAAGACTTGACTGAGCAAGGGCAGTGTGGAAGGTCATAGTTTGTTTAGGGGCTACGTTAATCAGTGCGATTGTGCCACTGAGTTTGTAAGAGACCACATCAAGGAACATTATTCTAAAGTAGTCCAGGTCTCTCTGACAGTTATTCTAAATGAAAACATCGTAGCCCTTCTTAACAGATAATTAATACCTCCCTGCTTGGAGCACAGCAAAGCATTGAACATAAGCAGAGTTTCTTCCTGTTAGAGGCAAAATATTTTAGTACTTCCCTGGGCATCCTGAGCCTAAAATCTTACCAAATAGATGCTTAGGGGAAGATACAGAAGTGGTGAACAGATAGTGCTTTGTGGGAAAGTGACATAACTTTAGATTTTGTGTGATTTTAATAAAAGAATTAAGGAATAGATTTTGTGTCTTATTTTAATAAAAGAATTAAGGAATAGATTTTGTTTCATAGACCACATGTCAGATGCATTGACAAGATGAAGGAAAAAAGAGGCCTGAGTGTCCAGATAAAAGAGGGAACTGCTCTTTCTCTTGCTCACTCCAACTATGTGATGGATGCTGCATTGTAGGCCACTAATTCTAACTCCGTGTTTTCATTTATTCTGGAAATATTTAACATTAATTCTCCTGCCACGTGAGAACATCGCTTGACACACAGGAGGCTGACTATTGCTGACACTGAAGCATCACTGTTTATCTCTGACTCTAAACACATGCCTCAGTTTTCACTTAAATGAAATTATTTTGTTTCTGTATTATCCTCTAAGGAAATTGAGCAAGATAAGTATATGAAAAGATAAGTATTATTACAGCGTTTTAGTGATATGTTTGCCTAAAGTTAATCTCCTTTGGTCTGAACTCTGCAATATTGAGGCTATGTTTATTTTTAGCTAAGGTACCCACCACATGGAGAGGAAACATGGAATCATTAAACATTTGGTCACTCAGTTATGAAAACTGCCTTTATAGTCTATACTCAGTGCGAATCTGTTTTTATGCAGTATTGGAATCAAGAAGCAATGTAGTCCTTAGATATAAGATGTCATTGATTATAAGAGATGTTACTAATGTAATAGTAGCTTTGGAAGAAGTGGGAGATGTGGGGAATTGTATGTCCCACTAAATGTACACCACACTTTCCTGTTTTTTTTGCAAAATTCATCCTAAATCTTGCTGTTCCTCCAGGCTTTATCTGTACAGCAGTGAGTGCTCGAGTGAAACTAGGTCAATTATTTCTGTTTTGTCTCCTTCCCTGTCATCTCCTACGTGAATCAGTAAGTTCTATAAACTCTGCTTACCAAAGATGTACAAGATCAGTGCCGTTTCCACTGCCCCTTCTGAAGCCCACACAGCCGTGGTCACTTGCCAGGACAGCATGAGTAGCCTCCTGGTCAACACCTCTACTGCCACTTGAGCCCCATTGATAAATCCTCAGCTGTCACCAGCCACCCTAGTCCTTCATTATGTACATGGAAGCCACAGGAGCAATTTTTCAAAAGATACTAATAAAGTCAAGTCAATCCCTGCTCAGAATTCTACAGCAGACTTCCTTTGCCTTTAAACCCAACCTCTGTATCATCTAAACCCATCACTAAGTGCTTCTCAGTAGCTCAGGTATTTCTGGGAGTCCTTGAGACCTTTATAGGGATCCAAGAGGTCAAAACACTTTTCATCATAATATAAAGATGTCATTAACTTTTCTCCGCCTCGTTACCTTGTGTGTATTCAGAACAGTTTCCCAGAGTTCACGTGACATGTGTTATCCCAGTACATTGAATGCAGAGGCAGGTATGAAAAATTCAGAAGTCTTCCATTAAGCCAGACATTAAATAGATGTGCAGAAATGCATCATGATTCTCTTTAAATTTTGAAAAATACAGATATTTCTCATTAAAATATATTATTTCTATTACCATGCAATGGATTTCTTATTACTATTTTATGTAAATAAAATATATAAATGTTTTAAATGCTTCTGTTTGAATTTCCAATACAGTAAATTTCAATATTCTAATGCATAAGCAGAAGCTATTTGGAGACTTCCTTACCTGTGAAGGGTGTAAAGGTGATACAGATGTCCTTCCCTAGGAGCAGGGACAAGCAGACGATGAGTCCATATCTGAAATATGACTCAGCAATTAAAAGGCACAAACTATTGATATACACAGCAACTTGGATAGAGCTCAAGGATGTTTTGCTGAGTGAGAAAGCAAATTAGCTGATTTACATAACATTTATATAACATTCTCAAGGTGAAAAAATTATAGAAAATGTACTAGTGGTTGCAAGAGGTCAAATTTGAAGAGAGAGTGTGGCTACTGAGGGATAACACAATGATATTTGTAGAGCAGTTCTGGAGTGATGATGGTAGTTGTAAGAAAATCTACTCATGATAAAATTTAATGGAAATATATGTTCCCCCCAAAGTACAAACTGGTGGAATCTGTATCTCGGGTAATAGTATTTTACCAATGTCAATTTCCTTGTCTTGAAATGTGCTATGATTATATAAGGACTTACCACTGGAGGAAGTTGCAGGCAGGTTACACACTGTGTACACACACACACACACACGAGCAATTTGCATATATAAAGTATAAAATTATATGCTACATAATTTTACAATAAAGGTATAATTAAAAAATTAAGTTATATATAAAATCATTTTTATATATAACCTTAGTTATAACATTTTTGTATGTAATGAATTTTTGTAAGTGTAAAAGGACACAGATGACAACAACAACAAACATCTGAGGGAAATGCTGCCACATCAGTGAATCTGCCACCGTCTGCCTTTCAGGCCTTTCCTCCCTCTGCACACATCTTTCTCTGTCCTTTCAATAAGCCGAGTGTAGGGACTCTCTATTAAATACTAGCTCCTTCTTCTTCCTGAAAATCATGGCCCCAGATTTCTTCAAGTCTGGCTCTGCGCTATTGTTCCATCTCAGTGTAAGTGGCATTGCTCTGAGGACCTCCCTGAGCACATAGCAGGAAGCAGGGTCTTGGCCGAGCTCTATGTCTCTCTACTGCCTGGGTTTCCCCTTAGCACTTGCCACCAGCAGGTATTCCACATTTCTGTATTTGAGTGTCATCTGCGAGTGACACTGGGAGATCCATCCACTGCAGATCAGATCCCCAGTGCACGGAATGATGCTGGAGATGTCCTGTGAACGGAGTCCATATTTTCTGAGTGAATACACTGACCCATACGTCCCCAACATCACATCAAAGTGTGACTTATACATTTCTTCATATGCAGCTCTAAGTCTATGAAGAGTTAGTTCAATGAGTTTGCAGTTAACTTGACTGCTTCTCATAACACATGAATGAGATTTTAACCTTTTTAGCAACTTCAGAATCAACAGTATATGTTTTTGTTATCTGAAATTCAGAAATAACTGGGTGCTGTTTTATGTGACAACAGTACCTAGAAGATACTACATTACCTTACGTTCTTCTCAAAATGGGCTGGGCTGACTTAACCAAGTGGCCATGAACCACTAAATTGAAAATATATGAAGCTCAGAACATTATGGTGCATCCTGCTCTTCTGTCTATGTTTTCTTAGAAGTTTGAAGATATATGTTAAGATTTTTGTAGTCTTCCATGATTGCTTTTCCATGTTGGGACAATATCATATTCTATTTGGTTTGTTAGTTGTTTTGAAAGCTTAGAGGATAGAGAAATTTTCTGGAAAATTTGATACTTTATTGTTATCAGGAATCTAATAATATTAACACTGGTCTAGAGAGTGATTTTCAACCAGTGTGCCATGGGCTATGAGAGGATCTTAGGTGTGCCACAGAAGTTTTTAAATAGTTTTTGAAAGAGTTTCAAAGCACAGTAAATATATTCTTCTTTTTACTATTTCTTTTTTTTTTTTTGATCAACATAATTTAAGTGTGCCACAGAAGTATAGCTGTAGGATCCAGTGTGCTATGAGATATAAAAGGTTAAAAAGCACTGCTATAAAATAAAAATGATCAGAGTTCAGGAAAATCATAAAATATGAAATACATCAATTCTTACAATGTCCTCAGAAACCTTCATGGGAGATTTTGAATAATGTTTTTGTTTCTTATAAGCCAAATGCTTTAAACATTCCATTAAAAATAATACTCCTATATATCATTTTAGCTTTTTCCAGATCCAACAGTTTTGTTTTCAAATCAGCATTTATTGTTTCACCTTTTCCAGAAGTTAGTTAAAAAATGATCAAGACTCTAAGATATTTAAAAATTTTTCATATTATTCTTTATATAACCTTAAATTTTTTTTTGTCTTTTTTATTAAGAGATTCACATGTACCCTTATAGGATGAACCATAGGCATGATCCCATCAATCAACTGCCCTCCACCTACCCTCCCTCCTCCCCTACCCTCCCTCTCCCCTCTCCCTGTAGTCCTGGGTTAAAATTTATAGGAAAGCTATAAATTAGGTCCTAGCAGGGTTGAGTACATTGGATACTTTTTCTTCCATTCTTGGGATACTTTGCTAAGAAGAATATTTTCCAGCTCCATCCATATAAACATGAAGGAGGTAAAGTCTCCATCTTTCTTAATGGCTACATAGTATTCCATGGTGTACATATACCATAATTTATTGATCCATTCATTGATCGATGGGCTCTTGGGCTTTTTCCATGACCTGGCAATTATGAATTGGGCTGCAATGAACATTCTGATACAAATATCTTTATTGTACTGTGATTTTTGGTCTTCTGGATATATACCTAATAGAAGAATTATAGGATCAAATGGCAGGTCTATTTTTAGTTCTTTAAGTGTTCTCCAGACGTCTTTCCAAAAGGGACATATTAGTTTGCATTCCCACCAGCAGTGTAGGAGTGTTCCCTTTTCTCTACAACCATGCCAGCATCTGTGATTTTGGGATTTTGTGATATGGGCTAATCTTACTGGTGTTAGATGATATCTCAGAGTAGTTTTGATTTGCATTTCTCTGATGATTAAGGATGGTGAGCATTTTTTCATAT
>NW_003852595.1:117064-118338 GCF_000181295.1 Otolemur garnettii | reverse complement strand
GCCTTAGCCGGTTGAGCTATAGGCGCTGAGCCGGTTTAATGTCTTAAGTTTAAATCTTTAATCCAGTGAGAGTCTAACTTAGTCAATGGTGAAAGGTGTGGGTGCAGTTTCAGTCTTCCATAGGCCGCTAGCCAGTTTGCCCAGCACCATTTGTTAAATAGGGAATCTTTTCCTCACTCAGTGTTTTTAATTGGCTTGTCAAAGATCATATAACAGTAAGTAGCTGGGTTCATCTCTTGGTTCTCTATTCTGTTCCATACATCTACGTCTCTGTTTTTGTGCCAATGCCGTGCTGTTTTGATCACTATGGATTTATAGTTTAGTCTGAGGTCTGGTAGTGTGATTCCTCCTGCTTTGTTTTTACTTCTGAGTAATGTCTTGGCTATTTGAGGTTTTTTCTGATTCCATATAAAACAAAGAATTATTTTTTCAAGATCTTTAAAGTATGACAATGGAACTTTAATAGGGATTGCATTAAAATTACATATTACTTTGGGTAGTATGGACATTTTAACAATGTTAATTCTTCCCAGCCATGAGCATGGTATGTTTTTCCATTTGTTAACATTTTTAGCTATTTCTTTTCTTAGAGTTTCATAGTTCTCTTTATAGACTTCTTTCACATCCTTTGTTAGGTAAACTCCCAGATATTTCATCTTCTTTGGCACTACTGTAAATGGAATAGAGTTCTTCACTATTTTTTCAGCTTGACTATTGTTGGTATATATAAAGGCTACCAATTGATGAGTGTTGATTTTGTAACCTGAGACACTGCTGTATTCCTTGATCACTTCTAAGATTTTTGTAGTAGAATCCCTGGTATTTTCCAGGTATACAATCATGTCATCTGCGAAGAGTGAAAGTTGAATCTCTTCTGATCATATATGGATACCCTTGATTGCCTTTTCTTCCCTAATTGTGATGGCTAAAACTTCCATTACAATGTTAAAGAGCAATGGAGACAATGGGCAACCTTGCCTGGTTCCTGATCTGAGTGGAAATGATTTCAGTTTAACTCCATTCAGTACGATATTGGCTGTGGGTTTGCTGTAGATGGTCTCTATCAATTTGAGAAATGTCCCTTCTATGCCAATTTTCTTAAGTGTTCTGATCATGAACAGATGCTGGATATTATCAAAAGCTTTTTCTGCATCAATTGAGAGAATCATACGGTCTTTGTTTTTTAATTTGTTTATGTGATGATTACGTTTATAGATTTACGTATGTAGAACCAGCCTTGGATCCTGGGATAAAACCCACTTGATCGGCTCGGC
>NW_003852595.1:114489-116876 GCF_000181295.1 Otolemur garnettii | reverse complement strand
CAGCTACTTGGGAGGCGGAGGCAGGAGACTCGCTTGAGCCCAGGAGTTGGAGGTTGCTGTGAGCTGTAATGCCACGGCACTCTACCCATGGGGACGGCTTGAGGCTCTGTCTCAAAAAAAAAAAAAAAAAAAAAAACCCACTTGATCGTGGTGTATAATTTGTTTGATATGTTGCTGGATTCTGTTCGTTAGGATCTTGTTGAATATTTTTGCATCAATATTAGTGATATTGATCTGTAGTTTTCTTTCTTTGTTGGGTCTTTTCCTGGTTTGGGGATCAAGGTGATGTTTGCTTCATAGAATGTGTTGGGTAGTATTCATCTTTTTCTATATTTTGGAAAAGGTTAAGTGATATAAGTACTAGTTCCACTTTAAAGATTTGGTAGAATTCTGATGTGAAGCCATCTTGTCCAGGGCTTTTCTTTTTAGGGAGATTTTGTATAGTTGATGCTATTTCAGAACTTGATATAGGTCTGTTCAACATTTCCACTTCCTTCTGGCTACGTCTTGGGAGGTGTTGTGCTTCCAAGTATTGGTCAATTTCCTTCACATTTTCATATTTCTGAGAATAAATTTTCTTATAATATTCATTAAGGATTGTTTGAATTTTTAAGTGTTCTGTTGTTATTTCATCTTTACCATTTCTGATTGATGAAATTAGTGATTTTACTCTTTTTTTCTTGGTTAGGTTGGCCAAAGGTTTATCTGTCTTATTGACCTTTTCAAAAAAACAACTTTTTGATTTATTGATCTGTTGTATAATCCTTTTGTTTTCAATTTCATTTAATTCTCCTCTAATTTTGGTTGTTTCTTGTCTTCTGCTTGGATTGGAGTGTTCTTCATTTTCTGGTTGCTTGAGATGTCCCATTAAGTTGTTAACTTCCTAAGTTGAGAGCGAGGCCAAAGAGGTGAGGGTTGGGAAGAGATGCATGGAAACAGAGAATGAGAAGAAAGAAATCAAAGAGCGCGGAGCGACGAGAGAAAGCAGAAAGCTAGAGCCGTAGGTCGAAGGGGCAGAAGCTGAGGCTGAGAACTGTGTGGGGGGTGCTGCCACAGCGGAGAGGCAGGGCGTCCTCTGTGCTGTCCCAGGCGCGCAGAGCGGGGTCAGGCACAGACTCACATGCCGGGACTGCAGAGCGGCTCTCTCAGCTCCTGTGAGAGGGTGTTTGGGGGCTCCCTGCGGTCTTCTCCCTAACTGCCTGCCCCGTGAGGCCAGAAATAAAACAAAACAAATCACGAAAAAAAAAAAAGTTGTTAACTTCCTCACTTTCCGTTTTCTTGAGGAAGCTTGCAGTGCTATAAATTTCCCTCTTAGGACTGCCTTTGTAGCGTCCCAGATGTTCTGGTAACTCATATCTTCATTGTCGTTTTGTTCCAAAAATTTGGTAATTTCCTTTTTGATCTCGTCTCTGACCCACCTATCATTCAGCATAAGATTATTTAACTTCCATGTTTTCGTATGAGTCTGCAGATTCCGGTTGTGACTGAGTTCAACTTCTATTCCATGATGGTCTAAGAAGATGCAAGGAATAATTTCTATTCTTTTAAATTTGCTGACTTTAGATTTGTGACCTAAAATGTGGTTGATTTTGGAGTGTATTTCGTGGGCCGATGAGAAAAATGTGTATTCAGTTTTGTTACGATGAAATGTTCTGTAGATGTCTGTTAAATCCATATGCTGAATGGTTACGTTTAAATCTAAAATTTCTTTGCTAAGCTTCTTGTTGGAGGATCTGTCCAACACTGCCAAAGGAGTATTAAAATCTCCAACTATGATGGAGCTGGGAGAAATCAAGTTGTTCATGTCTATTAGAGTATCTCTTATAAATTGAGGCATTCTGGTTGGGGGCATAAATATTGATGATTGAAATCTCATCGTATTTAGTATTACCCTTAACAAATATAAAGTGTCCATCTTTATCCTTGATTACTTTTGTTGGTTTATAGCCTATTATATCTGTGAATAAAATTGCAACACCTGCTTTTTCCTGCTTTCCATTTGCCTGGAATATAGATGACCAACTCTTCACCCTGAGTCTATATTTGTCTTTTAGGGTAAGATGGGATTCTTGTATGCAGAAGATATTTGGCCTGAGTTTTTGTATCCAGTCAGCCAGCCTGTGCCTCTTTAGAGGGCAGTTTAAGCCATTCACATGGATTGAGAATATTGATAAATCTCGTATAATTTTGGGTATTGAGTTTTTCGAAAGTTCAGTGGACATCTTTAATCCTTTTGCCACTGTGGAAGTTGGAATTTGATCAAAATTTTCTGTGTGAGTTTACTTGTGTGGTGGAGGATTGCACTGGTCATTATGTAGGATAGGTCTGAGAATATCCTGGAGGGCTGGTTTATTTATAGCAAATTTCTTCAACATGTGAATGTCATT
>NW_003852595.1:95320-111846 GCF_000181295.1 Otolemur garnettii | reverse complement strand
CCACAGGCGCCCGCCACAACGCCCGGCTATTTTTGGTTGCAGCCGTCATTGTTGTTTGGCAGGTCCAGGCTGGGGATTTGAACCTGCCACCTTAGGTGTACGTGGCTGGCGCCTTAGCCAGTTGAGCTATAGGCGCCGAGCCTGAACTCAATTTCTGACATCTCAGCCATCTGTTTATGGATGGGATCTTCAATTGCATCTGCCCCTTCCTTCCTTGGGGGAGTTGGTCTACACTGGTTATTCGAATTACCAGAGTTTTTCTGCTGATTCTACCCCATGCTGAATTTACACCATGTGGAGACATACCAGAACCATTCAGTCCATGGTCTCCACTGGAGATGCTGGCTTCCTCTGGTTGCCTTGAGATGCAGAACTTGTCTTTCTGGAAGAATCTCAGGAGTGTGGGACTTGTTCCCACTTCTGTGGCTGCTGCTCTTTGCCTCGGGGTACCGCCGTTCTAGTATGGTTTCCTCTCCGCTGACTTTCCTCTTGTAGTCCTCAGGCGGCTGGCCGGGGATGCCTGGAACGAACAGCTCTGGTAGTTCTGGGCCCGCCTGAGGCAGGTGCCTGGAATGGGGAACTCCTCCGCCACTACCTGCGGGACCCACGTGGCTCTAACAAACAGTTCTGGGCCTGCCTGGAGCGGGGGGACACATCTGCCACTATGTGGCTCTAGCAAGTAGTTCTGGGCCCTCCTGGCACAGGTGCCTGGAGCGGGGAACTCCTCTGCTGCCACCTGCAGGACTTGCGTGCTCCAGCAAGCAGTTCTGGGCCCGCCCAGAGCAGAGGACTCCTCTGCCGCAGCCTACGAGAAGCGAAGCCTGTAGCACTAGCAAGCAGATCTGGCCCCACCCCAGTGCAGGGGCGAGGGGCAGGGGCTGGAGTGGGGAACTCCTCCGCTGCCCATGGGACTTGCATGGCTCTAGCAAACAGTTCTGGGCCTGCCTGGAGTTGCGGACTCCTCCTCTGCCGCCCGTATGTTGTGTGCAGCTCTAGCAAGTAGTTCTGGGCCTGCCCGGAGCTGGGGACTCCTCTGCCTGCTCTCGGGGCATGCCTTCTCTAGCAGGCAGTTCTGAGCCCACCTGGAGTGCGGACTCTTTCACTGGCCCCCGCAGAGCACATGTGGCTCTAGCAAGCAGTTCTGGGCCCGCCCAGAGTGGAGGACTCCACCGCTGCCAGTGGGGTGCACATGGCTTTAGCTAGCAGTTCTGGGTCTGCCCAAAGTGGGGGATTATTTGGCCTCCCACCCCCTGCAGGGTGCACATGTCCCTAGCAAGCAGTTATGGGCCTGCCTAGAGCAGTGGACTCCCCCGCTGCCGCCTGCGGGGCGCACGTGGCTTTAGCAAGCAGTTCTGGGGCCTCCTACGTGGGTGCCTGGAATGGGGGACTCCTCCACTGCAGCCTGTGGAATGCACACAGGTCTAGCAGGTCTCCAGCTGTCATACAGGGACTGGGCGCTTGGTCTCACAGGGGTGAGGGACACTGCTTTTGTGTTCCCCCTCGCTGTCTCTGTAGGCAAGGGGGGAAGGCTGGACTAGAAATTTAAAATGGCAGTGAAAACGTTTGTTCAGTTTTTCTGCCAGGTGAGAGAGTGTTTAGAATCTCAGCAGGGTCCCTCTAGGGAGTAGACCCCCCTTCCTGTGGTTCTCATACATGGGGTAAGATAATAGGTCTTCAGTTCACCGCTCACCTGTAAAAAACTTACAGGAGCACACGAAGAGAAAACAAAGAGAAAAATCACAACTTTCTTGGGGGAGGGGACAGACACTTTTTCTTTAGGATGTATTATGTACCTGTAGATTGCTTTCTTGGAGTCTCAGCTTGCCTCAGCAGAGGTGTCCTGCAGATATCACTCTTCTCTCTTGGCTGGGCTCCCAATCTTCAAATTTATTGGGTATTTTCCACACATTATCCTTCCCTCTGGACAGGAGCTTCTGTCAGAGGCTGGCGCCTGTTGGCCATCTTGCCCCTCTCCACAACCTTAAAAAATTTCATGAATTTAAATTTTACTTTCTGCTAACAGACATATAAGACCAATATATTATGAAGTGAACACTCTTTATGGGCAACTTTTAGCCCATGAAGCACAAGGTGGACGTAAAGACTGTGTACAGTTCACACAGGAACCTGTGCTCACCCCGTGTCCAGGGCTGTGACTGGCTTTTCACAGTGGACCTGATGTTAAGGAAGATGGTGACCCCACTTTGGCCACAAGTAGTACATTGGTGGTAAGAGACACAGTAGGATGCTCTTAAAACTTATTTCTGAGTGTTAAGTAACTGTGGTAATACAAACAAGTCTAAATTTCGTACTTTCAAGTGATACTGAAAATGGATGAGAAAAGTCTAAGCATACAAATTCTGAATGCAAGTCACTAGGATTGCAGGTGCCTGAAAAGAAGAAATCATGACTATAATTTATATGATGAAAAATAAAATCAAACCCAGAAATTAGAACTTCATTTAAAGAGGTTTACATGTGAGAGAAGATTTGGAGAAACCCAAGGACAACATTAAACTCTGCTTGGTCAGGCCAGGCACAGTGGCTCACACCTGTAATTATAGGACTTTGGGAGGCCAAGGCAGGTGGATTGCTTGAGTTCGGGAATTCCAGACCAGCCTTAGCAAGAGGGAATCCCCGTCTCTACTAAAAATTAGATAAACTAGCTGGGTATTGGGGTGGGCACCCAAGTCCTAGCTACTTGGGTACACAGAGGCAAGAGGATCACTTGAGCCCAAGTTTGAGGTTGTTATGAGGTATAGCACCAGGGCATTCTACTCAGGGTGACAGAGTAAGACGCTGTCTATAAATAAATAAATAGAAACTCTCCTGAGTCAAAAGGAGGTCAGCACTCCAAAAGAGAAGCACCTTTGTCTGAAGTCATCAGAGAATATGTATTTAAGCAGCTAGTTGAGAGCTTGAGTTTTTGCCCATATAGCTGTATGATTTGTGTCATATATATAGTATGTAATAGCATCAGCAAAAATATGTTAAACTTTATATTGCCTGATTAACAGGCAGCTGGGGAAAAGGTCAGCAATAATTGGCATCTCTGTAAAAAGCAAAACTTTGGAATCTCAGACTGAAGATTGAACTAGACTGCATCTAGTTCATTGCTTTATTCATTAAGAATCACCTGCCCTTAGCCGGGTGTCGTGGCGGGCACTTGTGGTCCCAGCTACTCAGAAGGCTGAGGCAAGAGAATCACCTAAGCCCAGGAGTTGAAGGTTGCTGTGAGCTGTGACACCACAGCACTCTATCAAGGGTGATAAAAGTGAGACTCTGTCTCTACAAAATAAAAAAGAATCATCTGCCTTAAAAAATTTACCCAGGCTTATCTCAATGTTTTCAATGGGATGGTCAAAAAATATATATTTATATATTTTATAAAACTGGCTACTTCAAATACCTGTAATTTTAGACAAATATTTCATGAGTTACAAGATGAATTCAAAAATGCATGCTACAAATATATATATTGAAATGAGAAAGGTGGTTAAAATTCTCAAGCATGGGTTTGAATTTTTTTTTTTAGGAAAAGGAAAATATGGGATAGCATGATAAGAGGCACAGATCTGGGTAAATGGCCAATCTCATTGTTCTTGTAAATTGGCTTTATTTTGCAGAATTTTTTATTGCTGAATAATTCTAGAAGCTGCAATTGCAAAATGTACTGTTTCTTACTGTTTATATCCACATAACTACAATAAAAATGAAATTTTTTTTTTTTTTTTTTTTTTTGAGACAGAGCCTCAAGCTATCCCCCTGGGCAGAGTGCCGTGGCATTACAGCTCACAGCAACCTCCCACTCCTGGGCTCAAGCGAGTCTCCTGCCTCCGCCTCCCAAGTAGCTGGGACCACAGGCGCCCGCCACAACGCCCGGCTATTTTTTTTGGTAGCAGCCATCATTGTTGTTTGGCGGGTCCGGGCTGGGGATTCGAACCCGCCACCTTAGGTGTACGTGGTCTGGCGCCTTAGCCCGTTGAGCTATAGGCGCCGAGCCTAAAAATGAAATTTTAAGGTTAGATAAAGAGAATTGATCATAGCGATTGTGTGTTCTTTGTGGCTTTTAGGTCATCTGTATTTAATAGAAATCATGGGTTTCTTGATAAAAGAAAAATAACTTTTGATGGCATATTTTCCAAGACATTAAAAAAACAGACTGAATAGTGATTCAGAGGATGCGTCAATTTGTCACATAAAATAAGCAACTTCATTTCTTACCAAGAAGATTAACAAAGAATTTTCTGTCAACAGTAGTGTAAAAATAGAACTTCATGGGCTTATTATAATCATGCACAACTCTCTTCAGGTGCTGCTTTGACATAGTTCACAAAGAAATAAAAATATTTTGCCATCAATGTCCACTTGCATATTATTTATCTCTTGTGTATAACAAAATGTCCTAGAAGTTAGTAGCTTAAGGAAACAAGAAAGTCCTTGGTATTTACTTAGAGGAGTGGAAAACTAAAGAACAAACAAAAGCCTTCACAGGGATGTTTATAATAACTTTGTTAGTAACTCCCCGAACTTGGAGTCAATCAAGATATCCTTCAGTAGCTGGATAGATGAGCCCTTCCAGACAATGCCATGTTATTATCAGCATGAAAAAGAGAGGGGCTGTCAAGCTGTGACAATACACGGGAGAAACTTAAGTGAAAGACATCAATCTAGAAAACTGTGGGATTCCAACTATATGACATTCTAGAAAAGACAAAACTGTGGAAACAATAAAAAATTAAGGATGGCCAGGGGTTAGCGGAAGGGAGGAATGAGGCAGACAGAACGCAGGATGTCTCTGTGTGTTGCTGTCATTGAAGACATAGCTCATCAGACTTTTGTCTAAACGTACTGAATAGAAAACATCAGAGTGAACCCTGATGCAAACTGTAGTCTCTAGTTCAGACCTGATGGCAATTGATATGATTTAAGGTACTTTTTAAATTTAGCATCATTTATTTATTGTTGATAAATAAATGTTGATATATTTGAACATTTATTCCCTTGATGATATCATTGAAAGAATGCAGCTATAAAAAACCAAAGAGGTAATGAATTCTGTCTTTAGAAAACCTGCCTTTACATCAGGGCAGTGCTAGCAATAGATTTTAAGGACTCAGACAAAAAGCTCCGTCTTTTCTCTGCCTGGAGGCACACTATAGCAATCCTCTTTTTACTTCATTTAGTCACAGTTAGTCACTAAATGAATTAGTGGGGAAGATCAAGAGTAACTCACAGAACTTTCTGGCCACATTTGTATGCATAGGCAAATATGCTATCAGGACCATTGTCTTTTAACTCAAAGAGTATGCCTATAATTCAGAGCATGTACAACACATAAATTTATAGAGGTTCATTGCTCAGCTCAGAACTGTTAAGTTTATAAATGCCATTAAATTCTATTTTCAGCCTTCTTTATATCTTTGCCATTAGTAATTCATTCATAGATGTGGTGATATACAGGTATTTATGCAAATATTAACTTTGTGGATTGCAGGTATTCCATTACTCTACATGAGCTCGTAAAACTAGACAGAGCACTTGTGAAGAGAATTGTTAAAAGAGATCAATGGTGGCCCTTAGTCTAGAATCAGCTTATCTGTCCAAGATATTCAAAAAATAACCTGATAACTTTAGAAGGAGGGTGAGATGGAGAAGAGCTTCTTGCAATTTCATAGATCTTTCCTGCGCATTGTGCTGAAGTGATTAAAATACTGCGACACACTCTCCTTTTACTTGCCTGGGTTGAGCCCCTGAATTAACCAGCTCACATGCATGTAACTACATTGGTTTGAATTTGTTGGGTGAGTTTTTTCCAGATTTTTTAAATCTGTTCTTGGTACTGTCAGAATTGAGGAAAGTTAATTCCAATACCTACTAAAATGAAAATAACAATTTAACCAATTATCTCTTTAAGCAAAGTTCAAAGTAGTCTGTTAAGAGCACCACAAGGAAAAATGCCTTTTTAAATCTGCCTAACCTGCTAAGTGGAGGCTATCTTTAAGTGCAGGTAAGCCTGCACAGTGTTAAATATTGCATTGGACACCTTTATAAAGGATATAAAGAGAATAAAAAGACATATTTCTCCCTTCATTAGCAAACAGCCGAATGCCTAAATATTTGATACTATGGAAATAGTTAAAGGTGATGCTTTGATGAAAATCTATTATTAAAATGAGATAGTTTGGTGAACCACTTACAAAATCAACATGAATTACATAATATCTAGCCTATGTTAATGTATCTCATAAGCATTTTGGATGAGATTTTATTGTATTTTCAGGTCAAAGAGCTAAACTATGTGGAACACATAATAAATTATCCAGAAAAATAAAAATGTGACGGTCATTTTCAAAGCAGAGAGTAATAGACCAAACGGAGAGCCGCTGTCACTGAGCCGCTGAACTGTGACCTGCACAGAACCACAGAGGCAGCACTTCCCCGTGTGGGCAGCAGCTGGGCACATGAGAAGGGCAGTGGCCACTGTGACAATAAAATCCTTTTTTTTTTCAAGTCCTTACTATCCATTGTTTTTACTGAACCAACTTTTTTTTTATTTTTGTCATTCTTTTATTTTTTAATTACACAAAACTACATTAATACAATACCATTTTATAATAAACATTACATAGTTTAATTATAATAATCAAACAATTAAAATGTGCCCTTGAACTCTCCATTGTAATACAACTCAACTCCTATTTATATGTGAACATAAAGATGTATATGCTTGTTTTGTAAAATATTTAGGCACATATTTTATACAGAATGTATGTTGCTGATGTGTTTTTTACTTTTTTTTTTTTTTTTGAGACAGAGTTCACTATGTCACCCTCAAGAGAGTGCTGTGATGTCACAGCTCACAGCAACCTCAAACTCTTGGGCTTAAGTGATTCTCTTGCCTCAGCCTCCCAAGTAGCTGGGGCTATAGACGCCTGCCACAACACCTGGCTATTTTTTTTATTGTTGTTGTGGTTGTCATTGTGGTTTAGCTGGCCTGGGATGGGTTCAAACCCACCACCATCGGTGTATGTGGCTGGTGCCATAACTGCTGTACTATGGGCACCAAGCTGATTTATATGTTTTTTAATATTTGTATATGTTGGTACATAAAAATCTTTATAGAAGCAGGTACATTTCACTATTGTTGAGGAGAATGAAAATTGGTATTAGCTCTTCTGGAAAAAAGTTGCTATGGCTGTTAAAAATATGCCTTTAGGTTAGCCCAGCAATGATACATTTAAGTATAAATATAAAAGAAAATTATAGTCATGTACAAAGAAGTAGATTCAGGAGGTTCACTAGATATTGCTCATAATGGTAAAAATCAGACCCAATGCAAAAGCCTCTTAACAGAACACTCATTAGATTGGCTATCTACATCCATATCACAAATTAAATCCTTTTGAAGTTGAGCCATTTCCTGCTGTGCAGGTTAAATGGCAGAGCTGGAGAAACACAGCCAGCCACGTCCTGCCTCGGTGACCCACCAGACAGACAGTGGAAATAAATCATCATTGAGGTCTGTTTTAAGTGAGGAGTTCCTTTGTTAAGTTGAATCTCACTGTCTTCATTTGTAAAATGTAGATTAAAATACTTGCCTTATAAAGTTATTTTGAGCATGATAAAATTATTTTTGAATTTTGAAATGCCTCCCGAGGTGTGGCCCTTTTATGAGTAAGTTTTTTATTTTCCCCATCCTGTACCTCATATACAATACGGCCCCAGAAAGAGAGAAGGGAAAACTCTACCTTGTGAAGGAGGAAAATACGGGAGAGCCCCTCTAAAACACAAGTGGGAAGTAAAAGAAGTCTGAATCCAGGAGAGAAGGAGAAAGTGATGAGGCGAAAGAAGACAGAGGGGAAATTGTCAGATTAGAAATAGCCTTCACTAGAAAAGGAG
Organism: Otolemur garnettii; assembly: GCF_000181295.1. NCBI lineage: Eukaryota > Metazoa > Chordata > Mammalia > Primates > Galagidae > Otolemur > Otolemur garnettii. The sequence continues at coordinate 103,944 of NW_003852595.1, read as the reverse complement.
GGATCTGAGAAGGGCCCTGTGCAAAGCCTTATAAGCAACAGGGGAGCGCTGATGGAAGATGTCCACGTGCCCAGCCTGAGCCAGTGCTGCCGGTACATGGTGCATATGTGGTGTGTAGATGGCAGAGAAGTTCCCCATTGCACAGCCCCTGTCCCCTCCCACCAGCCTTATATAAGGAAGTGCCTAGTAAACGGCTGACCAGTGCAGACCTGTGTTCAGAAGACACTGGCCAGGCACGGTGGCCCACGCCTGTAATCCCAGCACTCTGGGAGGCCGAAGTGGGTGGATCCCTTGAGCTCAGGAGTTTGAGACCAGTCTGAGCAAGAGTGAGACCTGTGTCTACTAAAAATAGAAAAACTAGCCGGGTGTCAAGGCGAGGTACCTGTAGTCCTAGGTACTAGACAGACCAAGGCAAGAGGATCTCTTGAGCCTAAGACTCTGAAGTTGCTGTGAGCTGTGATGACACCACAGCAGGTACACTACCCAGGGCAACAGTGTGAGACTCTTATCTCTAAAAAATTTTTTTAAATGAAAAAACAATTAAAAAGAAATGAAAGGAAAAATAGGAAGATACTGAGACTGAGACACTGGGGGACAATGGCAAGGTCCAGAGTGTGCAGTGGTGGATGAAAACTTACCTCAGTGGCCGTGGAGGGCCAGTGGCATCACCAGCACATTCCCTGTGGCCAGTGCTCTGAGATTAGCCAGGGGACATGTCTACAGAAAACACAGGATAACATGGGTCACTCCCCAGCCCCCAGCCAGGACTCATAAGCTTTCACTGAACCTCACCAACGCATGTGCCATTTTGAAGGAGAGCATAAAATAAGCAGAAAAAAAAAAAAAAAACATTGTTGCAGAACATTAATTTTTAATTGATTTAATATTTGTCTATAATTGATTACTTAGAATAAGTAGAACAAGGTAGCACTTTAACCAAAGTCAGTGAAATGCATTTAATGAGCAAAGTATTTTTATCCCTGCTATCCTTTGCAATGGGAAATGATGAGGAAATTTAGAGCAGTTATAGAGACCTAAAGAGGTTACAGCATTTTGTATCATCATGCATACTAGAGGTAAAGTTTCCTTTCTCTTTGTGTTTCTGATAACTCTATTCTGTCCTTGGATATCCAGCAGACATTTCAAAATCCCTATTTTAGGACTGAATTCATTATTTCTCATTTACCTTACAAAGCTCCATTTCCCTCTCCAAAGCCCCACCACTTCTGCTGCTTTCTTTTTTGGAGATGACAACTCCAGCTGCCCAAGCTATAACTCTATGTCTTTAACGCATAAACATCTCTTTCTCTTTCATAATTTACTCTGCTCTCACTTCCGCTGCCTTAGATTTCACCTTCTTCACCTCCCACCTGATTGACCTCAGTACCTTCTCCTCCCTACAGGCCCGTCCCTAGGCGTGTCTCCTATAGAGCTAAGATTGCTTTTCCAAAGGTAGATCTCCCCTTGTCCTTCTCTTTCTAAAAGTCCTTTTCCAACAACCCAGTGCTAGAGAATACAGTTGATGCTTGAACAGCATGGAAGAGAGGACAGCCACCCCTTCATGCTGCCAAATATCCACATACAACTTTGGCCCCATAGAAACTTGACTACTGATAGCCTGCCATTGACTGGAAGCCTTACCGACGACATAAACAATCAACATGTATTTTATAGGTTACATGTAGTATATATGTAATCTTACAACAAAGCAAGCTAAAGAAACAAAATGTTAAGAAAATCACAAGGAATAGAAAAAACAGTTGCTATTAAGTGGAAGTGAGTCATCCTTCATATCTTCTTTGTTGAGTAGGCTGAGGAAGAGGAAGGGTTAGTCTTACTATCTCAGGATGGGAGAGGTAGAGAAAAGTCACGTGTTAACAGTTTAACCTGTATGGTCCAGGGTCCATTGCAGTCAAATTCCTTCTTGGGTTACAACAAGCCTTTCAGAACAAATGCTTCAGAATGTTTGGAGGTGAGCCTTCTTGGGATGATTTTCTTAAAGGTTTCCTGGGAAATTTCAGTATGATATAAGGTTAAGAAAAGCTGATTTAGATAAGTCAGACTAAGTTTATTTTTTTTTTTTGAGACAGAGCCTCAAGCTGTCCCCCTGGGTAGAGTGCCGTGGCATTACAGCTCACAGCAACCTCCAACTCCTGGGCTCAAGCGAGTCTCCTGCCTCAGCCTCCCAAGTAGCTGGGACCACAGGCGCCCACCACAACACCCGGCTATTTTTTGGTTGCAGCCATCATTGTTGTTTGGCGGGTCCGGGCTGGGGATTCGAACCCGCCACCTTAGGTGTACGTGGCTGGCGCCTTAGCCGGTTGAGCTATAGGCGCTGAGCCAGACTAAGTTTATTTTAAAAAGATGAATCTAAAGTGAAAGCACAAAATTTAAAAATTTTCATGAGATTTGCTCATGCAACAACCTGTGGAAACACTACTCAGTCCTCTAGTGGAAAACACTGGAAGGTGTATTCCAGTGTTAAATCGTAATGGTAATTATTATAACCATTTTAAGGATGGATACATAGAGTAAGAGATGTTAAAATTAAGTCCTATTCGGAGGACTTTGAAATAATCCAGGTATGAAATAATCTTCCTACACAAAGTTAGAAAGGGCAAAGAGAAATCATCACAGAGCTTGTTTAGGAGAGTAGAGACAATTACAGACCAGGCCGTGAGATGAGACATCCCAGGCGTAAGGCAGCGTATCAGAGAGGAGCAGGTCCTAGAGAGCTGGGAGCACTACCAAGGTTTTTACAGTGTCAAAATTATTCAGCTACCTAAAAATAGTCTCATATTAGCTAACAACTAGAAAGATGGAAATGTGTCCCTTTAGACTTAGTACAGATTTTTTAAAAACCTGAGAAGTTCAAGTGGTGAATTCAAAATACTTAGTGTATTTTGCTACAGGCTTCTGCTTAGGTTGGCAGATACAGTTAATGGGTCATTAAAATGGGGTTTGCAAATTGATCAACAACATCCTTTATTCTTACGTATGAGAAATAAATCCAATCTCTTGTGACCACTGAACATTTTACCCCAGACATATTTCCAAGCTGCATCTTTCTGTAATGACATTATAAAATGATGACCCCGGGTCATTGACAGAAAGGTAGAAAGCACCCAGTATATACATGTTATTTATTGTAACATACTTCCCAGCTTTCTGAGATACCAGAGTAATTTTTTTTACTTTATGTATTGATTGCTCATACTTAGTTGTTTATTTTAAATTATTATAGTTTTTTAAATAATGAAATAAGAATTTAGGAACCTATCTGTGTATAGCAACCTACATTTCACCGTATGATCTGCACATCCACGTGCCTGCTCCTCCAAGGTAATCATCCTGAATTCTCCTATTTATCATTTAGTTCTCTTTATAAAGAATTTGGTTGCAAGCTGTGTAAATATAATAGGTATCACAGCATCACTACACAGAGTGGATAGTCTTTCTGAACTTTTTTACTCATCCATAGAGTTGCCTGTCAATGTAGCCCCCAGAATGTGAGGACTCTGCAGGCCCCACACTGATTGCTGCGGGGACTCTGTACACCCCCCCCCATTACTGTGAGGACTCTGTACCCCCCACACTGACCACTGTGAGGACTCTATACCCCCACACAGACCACTGTGAGGACTCTGTACTCCCCACACTGACCACTGTGAGGACCCTGTACCCCCCACACTGACCACTGTGAAAGCTCTGTACTCCCCACACTGACCGCTGTGAGGACTCTGCACCCCCCACACTGACCACAGTGAGGACTCTGTACCCCCCACACTGACCACTGGCCACTGTAAGGACTCTGTATCCCCAACACTGACCACTGTAAGGACTCTGTATCCCCCATGCTGACTGCTGTGAGGACTCTGTATCTCCCATGCTGACCACTGTGAGGACTCTGAATCCCCCCACACTGATTGCTGTGATAACTCTGTACCCCCCACACTGACCACTGTAAGGACTCTGTATCCCCAACACTGACCACTGTAAGGACTCTGTATCCCCCATGCTGACTGCTATGAGGACTCTGTATCCCCCATGCTGACCACTGTGAGGACTCTGAATCCCCCCACACTGATTGCTGTGATAACTCTATACCCCCCACACTGACCACTGTGAGGACTCTGTGTCCACCACACTGACCGCTGTGAGGACTCTGCAAACCCCCACAATGACCACTGTGAGGACTCTGCAGCCCCCCACACTGATGGAAGAGGAGGGAGGGGACTGGTAAACTCTCACCTAATGTGCACAGTGTAAGAGTATGCAGCATACCCTCTGCGTGAAAGGCTCAACTACAATTTAAACTTTACCTTAGAAATGAAAACAATGGGCTCAGCGCCTATAGCTCAACTGGCTAAGGCGCCAGCCACGTACACCTAAGGTGGTGGGTTCGAGTCCCCAGCCCGGACCCGCCAAACAACAATGACGGCTGCAACCAAAAAATAGCCGGGCGTTGTGGCGGGCGCCTGTGGTCCCAGCTACTTGGGAGGCGGAGGCAGGAGACTCGCTTGAGCCCAGGAGTTAGAGGTTGCTGTGAGCTGTAATGCCACGGCACTCTACCCAGGGGGACAGCTTGAGGCTCTGTCTCAAAAAAAAAAAAAAAAAAAAAAAAAATGTGTACCTTCATATTAATCTGAAAGAAAAGATGTTAATCCATTGGCCAGAATAAGAGTGCTAGAAGAAGGGTGTGCTAACAAAAAGTGTTTTTATACAGAGGTCTAAAAAATTATGGCCAAGGCAGTGCCCCACGGTTCAGTGAGTAGGGCGCTGGTCACATACATCAAAGCTGTTTGGGTTCAAACCTGGCCCAGACCAACTAAAACAACAATGATAACTGCAACAAAAAATAGCTGGGCATTGTGAGCGCCTGTAGTCCCAGCTACTTGGGAGGCTGAGGCAAGAGAATCACTTATGCCCAAGAGTTGGAGGTTGCTGTGAGCTGTGACGCCACAGCACTCTACCCAGGGGGACATAGTGAGACTCTGTCTCAAAATAAATAAGTTAAAAAAATAAAAATTTACAGCCAGTAATGTAATCTGCTATGTGGTTTTTATCAAGTTATTAGTATTAATTTACCTTGTGAACATATCAATTAAAAATAACTCATTTCCCAAGTATTATAGAAGTTGAATCAGACACTAGAGATGACTGAGAGCAACACCGCACAGCCCTCAGCAGCGTGGTGGCCGACTCAGCTTGGTCAGTGATGTTCTGATTCACACCTACTTACAAGTAACAGCACATAATGATCAGCATGATTTCAGCCAAAAATGTGCAAGCAGTTCTATTCCATTTTTATAATATCATAGATGTAAGGGTCATAAAGCAAAATTCAGTTTTGAGGTGTATTTTATAATTCCTGGTAAAGTGATACAAAATCTTCAATAGAGAGAATATGGGTAACACCAGTTATTATGAAGGACCTCAGGAAAACGTGGAGACAAGATTTGTTTACACACCAGAAGTTGCTTGTCTTTATAATATTCTGTGTTTTATTTCTTATCATAATACAAATGAAGAAGTTACAAATTAGTCCAGAAATTGGCATTTCTGCCCTAGAAAACCCAAGATATACTAAAATTCAAAGAAAAGGTTCTTTTTTAAACTTTGAATAAAATAGGAAATAATGCCGTGGTGATTCCTTCCTGGTATTCTTTAGTGTGATCCTCTGTACAAAACATAACTGGAATCCTCTTTGTTTGGGTAGTGGTTTTAATTGCAATTAATTACAGACATTTGCTCTGTGCATTTTTTTAATTGCAGTACCCTGATTGCTCTAGAAAATAAGTAACATGAACTGTCCTCATTTGTAACTTACATAGTAGATTCTTTTATGCTGATTTTTGAGGTTAAAACTAATACTGCATTATAAGTTAATCACATTAAATCTTCTATTTATTCTTCCTACACTGATTCCCCATATGGAATTTATAATATTTGTAAAAGCCAATGTTGTAATATAAGTTTCTTATGAATACTATCTCTTGATTTAATAGGAAACATTAAAGGATAAGATAAGGAATTACTACTTTTTCAATTTTCATATATTATGCAACTCGTGAACAAAATATCAAGTGAACATCAATGGTCTGTCAGTATTAGATATGTGTCTACAGACCAAAATCAGACACTTCTGAAATGGCATGCATATATCTTATCTCTAAAGATCTTGAAAAAGCTTTGGACAAAATTAAACACCTATTTCAGGAAAAGAAACTCAAAATAAAAATTAGTGGGCACACTATATAATAAAATATGTAGACATTACAGAATTAACTTCATGGGGAAACACTAGTAGTATTTTCAGTAGTAGGAGAAGTCGAGATTGCCTCCTACCCTTCAGCATTGTCCTGGGGTTTTCTTTAATGTTATTTGAAAAGATAAATCAATTTAAATGCATAAGAACTTGAAAAAAAGAAGACTGTCTCTATTTGTAGATGATAATTTTATATCTAGAAAACTTTAGACAATGATAAAACTAGCTCAGATAATAAAAAATTCAATAAAATATCAGACTATAAAATTAGCAACAGGAATCAATATCTTAATGTACACAAATAATACTTATACTATAATTTCACAAAATTTTCACTTACAATAGCAGAAATATAAAATACATAGAAAAAATGAACAGAATAGGCACTACTGAAACACATAAAAGCAGATTTAAATAAATGAAAAGGCGGCTTGGCGCCTGTAGCTCAATCAGCTAAGGCGCCAGCCACATACACCTAAGGTGGTGGGTTCGAATCCCCAGCCCAGGCCGCCAAACAACAATGATGGCTGCAACCAAAAAATGGCCGGACGTTGTGGCAGGTGCCTGTAGTCCCAGCTACTTGGGAGGCAGAGGCAGAGGCAGAAGACTCGCTTGAGCCCAGGAGTTGGAGGTTGCTGTGAGCTGTGATGCCACTGCACTCTACCCAGGGGGATAGCTTGAGGCTCTGTCTAAAAAAAAAAAAAAAAAAATGAAAAGACTTATCTTGGAACGGAAGTCTCAGTGTCACATTTCAGTTTTCACTGAAGTGAAAGTTAATTTATCTATTTATTGTATCTTATAAATGTAATGAATCTTCAAATACAATACTAAATGTATTTAATGGAACTAAACAAATTGATATGAAATGTTATATTTTTAAAACATGCAAAATTAGAAAGAAGTCCCAAAAACCTAAATAGAAAAATATACAAAGGTGGAATAGCCCTACCACACATTAAAACGTATTATCATCTTTATAATTAAACAATATGGTTCTGACATGGGAATATAAAGGTGGACTAATGGGATAGAATAAAAGGTCTGGGAATGGACTGGAGCACATATGGAATAGAGGATAAAGGCAGCATCTCAAATGACTAAAAATGAACCTGTTTACTAAATGGGGCTAGAATCACTGGAAAAAGGTAAAAAACAAAACAAACAAAAAAAACATACCATACTAGATAATAACATGGGTGCTTACCCTGAATTTGTAGAGAAAGGCTATGTAACTATGACTCAAAATCCAGATTTAATACATGAAAAAATGGACACATTTGATTGCTAAATGAAAAAAATGTTTAATGTTTACATCTGAAACAAATGATATACATAAAATCAAAAGACAAATGGCAGAAAATATTTGCAATGTTTATCAGAGATAAAAGAGTACTATTAAAAATACATAAGAAATGCTTAAAAATGAGGGAAATTTTTTTAAAAACTTGAGAGAATATGGACAAAAAGCATGAACAATTTATATATGTGTATGTATATATAAAAATAATATAAACAGTCACATATACATGTAATACATATGCATATATTTATAATATTATTATAAATAATGTATGTATTATTATTAAACATGTGTAAGACAGCTGGTGCAACTCATAGGGAGGGAATTCAGCAATATCTAACTTATCTCCATATGCACTGCCTTTTTTTCCCCCCTGCAGTCATTCTTTGAGGAATTTATTTTGAAGATGCACCTTCAACAATAATGAAAATGCATGTGCACAAGATACTCATTTCAACATTGTTGTAATTCCATAACAATGGAGAGATCTAAGATGTCCACATGCAGGAAAATGTTTGAATAAACTATGACCTATCCATAGAGTTTTCTGTGCATGCACTTGTGAAAAACAGAAATTAAGTGAAAAAAACATAAGGTATAAAAAGAGGAAATAAGAAAATAATATGTATTTCCTTGTACAGATAAAATGAAACACAGGAAGGAAATACCAGAGTCTACTGAGATGGGTCACCTGGGGAGCAGGAGGGAAAGTCTGACAGACGGCTTTAAATGAATGTGTGAAGGATGGGATTGTCTCGGTTTTGAATGTACCTTTGTGTATAGTCCTAACTTTTGGGACCATGTTAATATTACATATACATACAAATAAAAGAAAAACAAAGAATGACAGAAAATTCTTAAGTTGAATAAAACCAGAAAAAAAAATTATCTTATAAATGAATAACGTTATTTCACCAAAGGCAAAAGGAGGAACTAACCCAAATTATTATTATTTTTTTTTTTTCTTGAGACAGAGCCTCAAGCTGTCCCCCTGGGTAGAGTGCCGTGGCACCACAGCTCACAACAACCTCCAACTCCTGGGCTCAAGCGAGTCTC
>NW_003852595.1:89024-95256 GCF_000181295.1 Otolemur garnettii | reverse complement strand
CCCTAGGTGTACGTGGCTGGCGCCTTAGCCGGTTGAGCTACAGGCGCCGAGCCCCAAATTATTTTGAACACAGTATTTCCCCTCAGTCTAAAGATAAAAAGAACTTTAAATATCTATTGAATTCTAGTAATTATTTTGAGAGGCATGGATGAGCAATTCTGAAACTATCTTCTATTTATTCTGTGATTGAGAAAATATATCCATATCCCTTGTGGAAAATGGGGTTCAGGTTTCTCACTGTTAGAGAAGTCAGTTCCAAATACAGAAAAAGAGGGAAGCGTAGAATGAAGGTAGGATAATGGGTTGGTATTTGATGTATCAGTGTGAACTAATGGGTTGAAATATAGATAGCTAGATACAATCTGTTCCCTAGTCTGTTCTCTGAAAAGGTCCAGAACACACTTAGTGCATAGATTATGGTTACTAAATACCATTCTCTGATAAAAGGACCAAGACCTCTGGGAGAAATAGCTGATTTCAGAGCTAGATCAAGGAAAGTCCAAGATTATCCTGTGTGCTGAGGAAAATCTTATGTGCCAAAAGGTGAGGAACTGTGCAAAGAATGAAGGGGACATTTAAAACTACAGAGGTGCCAACATGTAGGGGCTTCCACTGGCCTAATGTGGGAGACTATGAACATCAAAATAGTGATAACAGATAATTTTGACTATTAAATAAAGTTAGAATTCATGAACCCATGCTGAGAAAGAGTTTGTTTCTGTAGAAAGTCATCCAATAAATGTAGAAGAAATGCTGAAATTAGAAAGCCCCATTTGATTCAGGCAAGAAATTTTAATGAATGCTCAAAGAAATGGGTGAAAGTGTAAGAAATAACAATACTTGCATGGTTTAAAAATATCTCTCAAGTTATTTATTAGTTATAAAAAGGAAAATAATTTTAAAATGGAAAAACATGACAGCCACCCCCTTAACCAAATAAATAAAAAATGACAGTACTTGATAGCACATGCTTCCTGAGGTCAAGGTGCTGAGGACAGAATAGCATTTCTGTGGCATTTTCTCCTAAAGCCCACAAACGGTATCTAATCATGAATGAATATCAAACCAAATTTGATGGTTATTCTAGAAAATAATTGGCCTATAGTCTTCCAAGATATCAGTGTCAAGAAAGAGAAAGACTCAGATATGATTTCAGATTAAAAGGGGCTAGAGAGACAAGATGATGCGTCTCCTGAGTGCAGGGCATGAGCTTGGAGTTTCATTTGCTCATAAGGACATAATTGGGACAACTTGACTGACAACTGCTTGAGATTTGTATCTTCTGTAGATTAGATAACAGTATTGTATCAATCTCAATTTCTTGATTTTAATGACTGCATCTATGTTGTGTAGGAGAATTCCTTGCTTCTAGAAAATATACACTGAAATGTTTAGGAGTAAGGGAAAATTATGCCTGCAATTTACTGTGAAAGAATTCAGGAATAAATACACACATAGGCATAGGGAAGAAGGGGAAAAAGATAGGAAGATAAAAACAAATGTCATAAAATGTCAAAATTTTGTTGAAGGGTATTCAAAAATTCTTTGTACTGTTCTGTTAGGGTCCTGCCCTGGGAGCAGGGTACACTAAGACCTGTGGAAACTGGCAGCGACTGACTAAAGAAATACAGAGTTAGAAACAATGGTAAATGTCTCAGCGTCTGTAGCACAGTGGTTACCATGCCAGCCACATACACCAAAGGTGGTGGGTTTGAACCCGGCCTGGGCTAGCTAAACAACTGCAATAACAACAACAACAACAATAAAATAGCTGGGTGTTGTGGTGGGTGCTGGTAGTCCCAGAGTCCCAGCTACTTGGGACGCTGAGGCAAGAGAATTGCCTAAGTCCAAGAGCTGGAGGTTGCTATGAGCTGTGATGCTACAGTACTCTACCAAGGGCAGCAAAGTGAGACTGTCTCTAAAAAAAAAAAAAAAGAAAATGAGAACAGGCTGGGTGCCTGTGGCTCAGTGGGTACAGCATTAAGCCACATAAACTAAGGCTGGCGGGTTCGAACCCAGCCCTGGCCAGCTAAACAACAATGACAGCTGCAACCAAAAATAGGCAGGTGTTGTTGCTGGTCCCTGTAGTCCCAGCTACTTGGGAGGCTAAAGCAAGAGAATCGCTTAAGCCCAGGAGTTTGAGGTTGCTGTGAGCTGTGATACTACAGCACTCTACTGAGGGCGACATAATGAGACCGTCTCAAAAGAAACAGTGAAGAAAGAGACATGAGACATAGAATAGAATTAAAGGTGGGAGCTCATGGGTCCATTGCCTGTTTGTGGGCTTCTATAGATTAGAAGGGCAATGGACTGAGTGTTTGCTTCTGGCAATGGACTGAGTATTTGCTCCACTCTGATTTTATTGAAGTCTCTTTGTTCAGAGGGGAAGATGCCAGAGGGAACAAAGAAGCCAGTAATTTCTCTGATTGAGCATATCAGCTCCTATTGTTATTATTATCAACCTTAAGGGTAGCCTTGAGAAATCTGAAATCTGAGCCTTCTATGACCATTTTTCCTCAGATTGCTCAGAGACCCAGCAGGTGTGTTTGTAAGCTATATCCCCAACAGGCTAGAATTTCAGGAAAGGCAGGAAGCTTGCTAGCAATGGCTAGCTCAAATGTAAGTTAGCTGCTTCTCTTTGTTCACTCAGCTTACTTTTAATTTTCCTCTTTTTCTATGAGTGCTTTCCCTTGCCAAGAATGGGGTCTTTGGTACTCATTCTCCCAGCACTGTTCTTACAATTTTGAAATTATATCCAAGTATTTATAAAGTAATAGATAGACAAATACGCAAATAAATATTTTCCCATTGCTTATCAATATCTTTAATGAATTAATCAGTATTGGTTAATCCTAATTTAATACCATAGAAATTAAGAAACTGTATAACATTTGTGATAACTGTCCACAGTTTACAGCAATATTAATCTGTCTGTACACAATGAAATCGTGGAACATCTTTAACCCCAAATTTCAAAAACCGTAGAAAGAGAGGTAATCATAGCAGCAGAAGAAAATAATCATTAGTGTTTTATGCTTTAATGAAAATGTGTTTCCTCATTTGAGGTTAAGCATGTGTCCAGTGCCTACAGAAAGTGGTCAAGAAATAAAGCAGTTTGTTAGTTGTTCGGTTGTAAGAACTCTGGAGCCAGACAATTTAGAGTTTCAATTCTGATCCTGTACTTAATCTCTGAAATGGAGACATTCTTTCCACCACAGAGGGTGTGGGTGTGGCTTAATAAGATAACTTAAGGAACAAGAGGGTTACTGCTACTGTTATTTCTTCAGTTTTCTAAATAGAGAAGTAATACAATCAACCAGCTGCTTTCTGATCTCTTAAAAACAATTACATGGGAAAGAAATTTACTCCTTAACGTGTTAACGTTTTAAGTATGTGATAACGCACCGTTCTCTTTCACTTAACTGGAATGTTCTTGGCGGTTTCACTCATATAATTCTCTCTCCCTGCAATTTTATTAGCATTATTCCCCTGAAATGACCAGAGAAATAAAGCAAAAGCATTTTAATTAACTCAGGTTTGATACATTTTCCTTATCTTCCATTGCTACAAATACCAGATGCGTAACTGCTCTATGTATTCAAACTCTTTTAGTTGATTAAAGAAAGGAGCCTGCAGGAAATTCAAGATGAGAATCTCATTAATGCCAGTTAGATCGTGGACATTAACAGAGACCATTTATCCTTCAAAGTATCTTAAAATTTTTGTTTTTCTACTTGAATCTGATATTTTTTTAGAATTAGCCTGGCTCGCAAAAGGAAACATATGCCCTTGGCCAACTCTTTATTTTCTTCTAGTTTTATCTTACCAAAGGGAGATCAAGAGATTTTTTTTTTATGGTGAATTGGAAGATACTTTGAGTAGAATTTAAATAGATGTGTGTATGTGTGTGTGCACACTAACATAGTGAATTCTAATGAAAGATTTTCTAATTTAAAGTAACTTTGCTTCTTTGTTAATACATAGGAAACAAGAAAAAATAGGATATTTTTAAGTGACTGTTGATCATTCAGTCCATTAATAATGATGTAGTAGTTATCTACTGCTTGAAAAGGTTTAATTGATATAATTTCAAGGTATAATTGGAAAAACACAAAATTCTGTTTGACTCTGCCTCAAAAAATATGTGACAATCCCCAGAATGTCCACATACAGAAATAGCTCTGTTAGTAACTACACAAATACTGAAAGTGTTTATATGATCATTATGAGAGCTGATTGGGCATTAATACATTTTATTTCATTTACAAATAACTTATGTGTTCAGCATACATTCTGTGGAGATGACTAAATCCTTTCCTCAGAGTCCTAAGATGAGACCAGTCATCTTGGTACTACACTCACCTGTGCCTACCAGCAGCTAGCACAATGCCTGGCCTGTATTTGGTCCACAGTAACTATAGAAAGAATTAAAACAAATGACTTAGTGTAGAAGAGTAAATATTTGGATATGTTCACCAGACTCTCCAGGAATTTGTTAGTATAGATGCTTTTACTTTGAGACCTCAACAAAGAAGAATATTGGAGCTAATTCTCAAAGGGAAAGTGTGATTTGGTCATGTTATTTGATCATATGAACCATGACAGTATGATCTGGGATCAATCAGTAATGCTGATTGAGCCCAGAACTTTCTATAGCAGCATCAGGGATTTTATGTCCTTACCCTCTAAAATATGTTTAGAAGGTGCTAGAATACCCTTAGCATAATTTTATAAACTCTCAAAATTATAGTGGGTATTAATTTATGCTAACAATTACTTCATACTGTGTTATCTCTGGGTCTCAGGTAGGGAATGTGCTCCCTGCTGTGTGAAGTGTGTTATTTCTTACCATTTTGCTGAAGCTACTATGATAGTGTTGTATTATCTCTCCTGGAGATTTTACTGAGTTCTCACTCTTCAGATTTTACAGTACTGAGACTAGACCCAGAGTAGATCCTGAAAAAAATACATTGTTAGCACCGCTTCATCCATTGAGGTATCTGATCATTTCTGACTTCTATGACTGTGTAAGATAAGAATTCCATTCAGCTTAATTCAACTTTTTTTTTTAATATTTTTAAACTTATTTTTATGTTTTCATTATACAGCCCCAGAAAAAAAGGACTGTTACAGATTTTAACAAATTGGCTTATAATTCCTGTCAAGGCAAAAAAGCCCTGAAGATGAGGACGGGATAGCGTTGTTCCACAAAACGTGCTCATTTCCCTTCATCTTTACGAGGCCTTGTTGCTGCTCCTGCTTCGTGTTTCAACAGTAAACATACTTGCAACTTTACATCTCTCCAGCCCATGAGACATTGTATATGTGACACCAGGTTTTCCAAGTAAAAATTAAAATATTTTCGTTAACCAACCAGGTGACCAGATTATTAGACTAGAGTGATTACAACAGACCAGGTAACTAAATTTCTGCCCTTCATTTACTGGTCGAAGTGTTTTATATTTTTCATCTCTTCAATATTTCTTAAGTACATGGTAGAGATCTTTAGGACAGACTAAAAAAGTCTCTAATACTTCAATGAAATTTAATCCTGGCAAATATACAGGGTTCAATATCCAGAGGAGTCAATACTGTATGTTTTCAAATGATTTGAGGCTAATTTTCCACAACATCTTGATGAGGAAGGTAGAATTATACAAACATTAAAGATGACTTTACTCACAAGTTGCATTTTCAATGTTTACTTTCATATTGAATTAGATTAATTAGTCAATTGTAATAAGGAATTTTCCATTGGCACTTAAACTTTTAACAAATTTTTAAAAGCCAATTCTATTTTAAGACATCTTATATTTATAAGTTTTATATCCTATTCTTATGTTTCTTGGTAGTAGCCCTTAGGTCAGTTCTTTATAAGAAATTAATGTTTATAAGTATTTTTAAATCCCATGCTTCATAATGAGAATTTTTTAAAGATAAAAACTTTCTAGAAAATCTAAACTTTTAGTTAATATGATAGTTTGTTAAAGCTAAGTTAAAGACATGAATATTTGAGGTATAGAATAGAATTAAGTAGTACCCTGGTAATTTGATTTTATATTAATTTTAGGTTCAGTTAATTTGCAACAAAACAATTATGTATTGCCTCAGTTTGAAGTCAAAATCAGAATATGGGAATGTAGGAAGAGACAACATTTACAGCATTAAATGTGAAAGTAGAGTGTGCTGTAAATGTGGCCACTGATCCAAGTCCCCGTGACAGTGGTGCCTT
>NW_003852595.1:81142-88782 GCF_000181295.1 Otolemur garnettii | reverse complement strand
CACCTTAGGTGTACGTGGCTGGCGCCTTAGCCGGTTGAGCTATAGGCGCCGAGCCCCTTGCCTCCTTTTCACTTCACACTCTCACTGTCACATCTTTTTTTTTTTTTTTTTTTTTACTTTATAAACACAATATTGTAAATTCATCACAAACCAAAATGACTTCTTGGAAATGTCATCCTCTTAAGGAATATGATTTGCCTCTGCGCTGAGTTCACCTTTTAAGCATCTTAGCTGATTCTCTCTCTCTCTCCCTGTATAACGAATGCATCTACCTGCTTTGCAGGAAGGACAGTTATGTAATTGTTACCATATGCTCCCCAAGTGCGTTTGGCTCTGTCTAAAGAACACTTTGGAAATGTAATTCATCCAGGATGTTTATTACACTTCCACTGGCTTGCCTTGTAAGCCCAGTCAAGGGCCTTATAATCAGACTTAGGGGATATGAACCGTTTGAGCTCAGTGGGAAAGGACACACTGTAAAGTCAACAGTTTTTCTTTTTTCTACCTTGAACACATTGAACACATGTGAAATCAACCATGAAGGGTCTATTTTGGGGTGCTGTGGGTGTCCTTGTACTTAAATCACTGCCTTCACGTGGAAGCACCAGAGTCATGGTCTTCATGGGTAGTTTCAGAGTGAAGGTTTTGAAGCTCAGTGGGTTCAACCCCTAAATGCAGACTCTACCACTTACCATGAAACCTTGAATGAGCTCACAGTTTCTAAATTTGAACTTCTTTCTTCATTCTTCTCCCTCTTCCACTTTCCTCCTCCTCTGCCTTTTGAGGTAACATAAAATTTTTGATGGAGTTAGATTAAGTGATTTTTTTTTAATTTCTACTCTTAATTTTAAGGATGAGGAGTCTGTGAGTCAATGATGTTATCAGGATCACTTGTCTAATTATTTGCAGAACCCAGATATACATTACTTTTCCCCCACTGCTCATTTATTTAAATAAATATATTTTCTCTTTCTCTATTTTCCTCCCCCTCTCCCTACCTGCCTTTCTCTTTCTCTTCCTCACATATACAGGTATCTAACTAAAACAGCATTATAGACCAGCTACAGTGGCTCAGCCTGTAATCTTAGCACTTGGGAGGCCAAGGCAGGTAGATCACTTGAGCTCATGAGTTCAAGACCCACCTAAGCAAGAGCAAGACCCTATCTTTAAAAAATAACTGGGCATTGTGGTTGGTGCCTATAGTCCCAGCTATGTGGGAGGCCACGACAAGAGAATTACTTGAACCCAAGAGTTTAAGATTGCTATAAGCTGTGATGCCCTGACACTCAACTGAGGATGACGAAGTGAGACTCTGTCTCTAAAAAAGGAAAAAAAACAGCATCATAAACAAGAAGATCAATCATGAAAGGACTCTTTAAAAGGTTTCCTGTTTTACTTTAAAGTCGATGATGATATTGGTGTATAGTATCTGAGTATGCGTATTTGTAGAAAGGTCTCAAGATCTCTTGCTTTAGGAGAAAACCACCTTTCTTATCTCAAAGGCCTGTCCCCATTCTGTAATATTTAGCAGCATAATTGAATGAAAGTCTATTTAGAACTTTCCGAAGCTTGGAGTTTGGGGCAATTGCACTAGTTTGCTAGATCTCAGGGGAAGCTTCTCAAAGTATTTATATAACCCCCAAACTTCAAAATTAGAGGTTTTTAACTTTATTTTTGTTGTTGTTATTCAGAGGAAAAAGACATCCACAAAGTTTAATATCACTGACAGACACTCTGTCTGTCTCTCTAGAGAAGGCTGTATCTCTGATCAGTAAACTCAATAGCACATCTGTTGTGGGGATGATGGTTAATCTGATTAAAAATATTTCTGTTTTCTCCTCTCAGCACAAAATTTCAAATGTGCCCCCTTGACAATAAGAAGTAGTTTTGAGTTTTCTTTTTTTTTTTTTTTTTGAGACAGAGCCTCAAGCTGTCCCCCTGGGTAGAGTGCCGTGGCATTACAGCTCATAGCAACCTCCAACTCCTGGGCTCAAGCAAGTCTCCTGCCTCTGCCTCCCAAGTAGCTGGGACCACAGGCGCCCGCCACAACGCCCGGCTATTTTTTTGGTTGCAGCCATCATTGTTGTTTGGCAGGTCCGGGCTGGGGATTCGAACCCACCACCTTAGGTGTACGTGGCTGGCGCCTTAGCCGGTTGAGCTATAGGCGCGGAGCCTGAGTTTACTTCTTGTTGTTTTTACTGAAACCATTTAGAGGATGTTTATAGGAACAGAACAATCTATTCTCTTTGTGTGTCAATTCTCAATTGGTTAGTTCTGCAGTAAACTGAGGATTTAAGTGGGCAGATAAGAATGTTTAATTAATGTAAGTAATTATTTCTAAGATATTCTAAGGTATTGAGCTGCCACCTGGATATTTTTTCAGTCTTAGAAAAGCGATAATTTAATTCAAACCTTACATGGGCCATCTCCTATCAGATCGGTTAGGTAGTCTCACATACTCTGAGTTAAGAAAATATCTCTTTATAAGACGAAGTCAGGGAAAAAGGATACATAGAGCCAGTTCATATGACAGACTGGGAAAGAACAGGTGGAGATTACCTTTCCTGTGGCCAAGAAGGTTAAGGAAGAGAAATGTCCCAGGAAGGATTGGCCCAAGTTTGTAACCGGAATTCTGATTGAAGTTACTTGTTTTCCTGTGACAGAGAAACCCTCTGGGAATGGGGTGGTGTTCACTGCTAGGCATGCAGTCAGCCATTGTTAGCCCTTATATAGAAGTTCCAAATAAAATGTCATTGAAAAGCATGTGTCTGCCCCCACTCCCACCTTAGAAAAGCTTAGCCTTGAGCAGAGAGGATGCAGTCTCAATTAGGAAACATTCTGTGAAATATGACCCCAAATAGGGAGTAGGGAGTAGAGACATAGATGAGCCTAAATTGTGCTAGAATCGGAGAGGTCGCCCCTGTCTGAACTTCAACTTGGTAGTGTTCAAGTTGCCCGTACTTGAAACCACAATAATACTAGGAAAACTTAAAAAGTATTAAAGATACAGACGCCCTATTTCATGGTTTGTCTATGCCACGTTTGTTTATCTATTCATCTGTTGGCAGACGCTCGGGTTTCTCCTTGGTTTTTATAATCCAGGGCAGGTCTTCTTTCCCAGCCCCGATTCAGGGTTAGAATGTTCTTGTCGGGACACTGGCGTGTTACTGGTCACACGTGTGCACAACTTCTCCCGCTCTGCATCTGGCTTTCTCACTCTCCTGTTTTGTTGTTTTTCAGACAACAGACGTTCTCAATTCATTCAGTTTTAACCTTTTTTCTTCCCTTTTGACTATTGTTTTTATATCTTAGCTAAGAATTCTTTGCTTATCCCAATGTCATGAAGATACATGCTTATCTTCCTCTCATAGAAGCTGTGCAGTCGACCTTTCCTATTTGACCTGTTAGCTATAAGAAGCAATGAGGATCTGGTACATGCCACAAACATAGATTAACCTTGACAACACCTTGCTGAGTGGAAGAAATAGGACACAAAAGGATGAAGAGTGCATGGTTTTACTTACAGGAAGCCCTGAGAATGTGCAAAGTCCACATGGGAGGTTACCAGGGGCTGGGGGAAGGGAAATCGGAAGTTGTTGCCTCATGGTTGTAGAATTACTATTTAAAGTAATGAAAAATTTTGGAAATAATTATGATGGTTGCACAATATTGTGAATGTAACTAATGCTACTGAATTGTACAGTTAAAAATAATAAAAATGGCAGATTTTATTGTATATATTTACCATAATTTTTAAAAATTACTAATCAAAAAACATTGAATTGAGCACTTTAGATGGGAAAGTTATATGGTATATAAATATCTTTTTTTTTTTTTTCAGTTTTTGGCTGGGGCTGGGTTTGAACCTGCCACCTCCAGCATATGGGGCAGCCTCCCTACTCCTTTGAGCTACATGCGCCGCCCTATATATGAATATCTTGATAAAGTTGTTATAAAAAATATACACATGACTGCATCATATGGAGAAAGTGGTTCCTAGAACAGGTTTGTTCATTTATTTAATAAATAGGTTTTAAGCAATTATTGTTTTGCTAATAAGCTAGACATGCAGAAATGTATATAGAAATCTTTACTAATGAGCCAGTCACAATTCCCTGAGGCTGCCATCCCCTACAGAATTTAATCATGGGCAGAACTACCAACCAGAGGCAATATTTCAGCCCTTCCCTACATGTGCACAGAAGAAACAGTGATACCTTTCCTGTGCCCATCACACTGGATGTGCACCCAGGCCCAGTGTGAACATCGTGGTCCAGTCACCTGGTCCACAGAACCATGTTCACCTGGTCTAAGGGAGTGGTAAGAACTTGTCCAGGAAGAAGGAAGCTTCTGAGTCAGAATATAAAGTCTTAAAGGTGCAATTGTGTCACCTGGAGCTGCTCTAGATTGCTGATCTGGGCAAAAACCAGATGTAGAAGGGAACATACCAAGACACAAATCTGAGTCATCGTGTGGTGGGTCTGTCACACTGTGTGCTTCTAATGCAGACCCCCACCCGTCGGTCTTTGGGGATGGCACAATGCCATTATGACAAAGAAACAAACGACAAGCGGGCAAAATCAAATTAAGAGTTAGTATATTGTCCTTCAGATGTCATTGCATTCTGAAATCTCTCCTTGGGCTATCATCCATTTAGACCAATCTGTTGCAGAGGCTGGAGCTCCCACACAGTGAAATGACAACTGATATTTAAGATGATTTATTTTCAGAGCAAACTTGTATTTAGAACCTTTTTGTGTGAGGCAGTTTGCTAGAGGTTAGGGAAATAAAGATATATAAGCTAGAATCCTATTCTCATCTTAGTAGAAGAGAAAAATAAATGTCAGAAGGGTAGTATCCTAGAAAGGAATTTAGGTGCCCTGGAACGCAACTGAGAAATTGGTGAATTAACAGCAGCAATCTTCAGGGACAAAGATTGCTCCTGAGCTCTTGAAGGATTAGGTGTAGTTCCTTAGCCAGACAAGCCCTCAGAAGAGAAAAAAAGAAAATGCATTAGCACATGGAAAAGGCTAAAAAGCAGAGTTTTTATAATGTAAATTGGAAAAAGTCAATTAAAGAATTGGATTTGATTACCTAATTTTAAAATATTAATGCTGTAACAGTCTAGAGCTGAAACATTTTTGGGAAATAGTCACCTGGGAGAGGGACATTTGACTTGTAAAGAAGTACTTTGTGCTTGGTTCACCAAAAGTCTATTCAGCCATAAAAACAGATGGAGGCTTTACATCCTTTGTGTTTACCTGGATGGAACTGGAACACATTCTTCTTGTGAAGTATTTCAAAGATGTAAAAAAAGTATCCAATGTACTCAATACTATTATGAAACCAATATAGAAACACTTACACAGTTATAGGAATGATCAAACACAAAGATAGTCAAGCAAGGGGGAGGGGACGGAGGAAGGGGAGGCCCATTGCTGGGAGGAGGGGGGCATTTGGTGAGATCTCCCCTAATGTGTGCAATGCAAGGGTACACCTCAAAATAAGAGTAAATTATAAATGTCTTACTATAAAAAATAAGTGAGGTGATGGTTATATTAATCAGTTTGATTTAAGTATTCCACATTATACCCTATAAATATGTAAACAGTTATATACCCTATAAACAAACAGTTTATACCCTATAAATATATAAAGTTATAATTTTAATTAAAAATTAAATTAAAAAATGAAACTGTGGATGACAGTGCTGACAATTGTAAGATAAAAGTGTTTATTTTTAGATAAAATATATATACAGAGATTGTATTTTGTCAGGAATGTTTAGGATTTGTATTTGTTGAGGCATGTCAGACTTTTTGAAGAATATCCCTGTATTAATAAAACTTCAGAAGGAGGACTACCCTATACAGCGGCTCTGAAACTCCCAACTCCAAATACCTCTATTTGACATTGATTTTTATTTTATAGACTGATTTATTGAGGTATGATTTGACATAGTAAAATTCAGCATTTTTTAGGCATACAGGTCAAGTTTTGACAAATATGAACGGTTGTGTTGCCACCACCAAAGTCAAGATATGGCAGGAATTTGTCATCTGCAAGTGTCCCCTGATACTTCTCTGTGGTCAGTCTCCCCTGCTGTCCTCCTGCCTTGGCCACAGTGACCTGTTTCCTGCCTTTTTATAAACAGCGTGTAAATGGATCCCTGCAGGGTGCAGTGTGGGCCTGGCTGCTTTCCCTGGCTGCAGGATGCTTTGCAGATTCCCCTGTGTTGCTCCTGTGTTTTTATTGCTGGGTGGTTTGGTGTTGGTAGAGATCCTCTCATTTGCTTATCCATCCATATGCTCACAGGCATTTAAGTTTTTCCAGCTTTTTGGCTATTATGGATAAAGCTAGTCTGGACATTTTTGTATAGGTCTGTATTGTCTTTTTTTTAGTGTAAATACCTACCAGTGTGGTAAGTGTATGTTTAACTTTATATGAAACTTCCAAAATGCTTCCCCTTGTGCACCCCTCTAATAATGTGTAAGAGTCCAAGTGCTCCACATCTCAGGTTTTTGTTGTATAATTTTAGCCATTTAGTACACGTGTCTTGATATATCACGGTTTATATTTTCACATCCTGAGTGACGTTGAGCGTCTCTTCGTGTGTGTGTGTGTGTGTGTGTGTGTGTGTGTCATTCAGGGGTGTGTGTGTGTGTGTCATTCAGGTCTTCTTCAGTGAAGTCTCTTCAAATCTCTTGCCCATCTGTGCTGAGTTATTATAGCATCAAATTGTAAAATATGTTTTAAACATGTATTTCAACATTTATTACATATACATTCTGCAAATAATTTCTCCCAGTCTGAGGTTATCTTTTCAGTTTAAGCATTTGTCCAACAGGTTTTAATTTTGATGAAGTCCAGTTTATCAATTTATTTTCTTTTATGATTCATTGTTTTTTGTGTTCTAATAAATTTTTGGCTAACATTTATTACCAATATATTTCTTTTTTATCTTTTTTAAATTTCAGATTAACATGAGTGTACAAATGATTAGGTTACATTTGTTAGGTGAAGTCCCTGTTGTAGTTGGGCCCTGCACCCAGGAGCTGTGACCCTTATGTTGTGCCCATTAGATGGGAGCTCACCAGTCCTTCTCCCCCTGCCCCCAACTTGAATTGAGTTTTTCTCTTGGGTGGGCATGGATTAGTTCACCTGCTGGCTTTATAATAGTATTGGGTACATTTCCATTCTTACATGTCTTACAAAAGTGATACTTTATTAGGAAGAATGTGTTCCAACTCTATCCAAGTTAATACAAAAGATGTAAAGTGTCCATCTTTTTAATGGCTAAATTATATTCCATGGTATACATCCCACAGTTTATTAATCCATTCCTGGGTTAATGGGGATTTGGATTTTTTCTACATCTTTGTGGTTATAAATCGAGCTATGATAAACATTCTAGTGCAAATGTCCTTATGATAAAACTTTTTTTTTCCTTCTGTGTAGATGCCTAATAATGGGATTGCTGAATCAAATGGAAGGTCTATTTTGAGTTTTTTGAGGATTCTCCATACTTCTTTCCAAAGAGGCTATATTAGTTTACAGTCCCACCAACAGTGTAAATGTGTCTTACGTTTCCTTTTAGAAGTTTATTGGCTTCACGTTTAGGTCTGTGATTTTTTTTTTTT
>NW_003852595.1:71628-81122 GCF_000181295.1 Otolemur garnettii | reverse complement strand
TAGGTGTGTACAATCATGGGGGGTAGTGTAGTGTTTTCATATACAATTTGAAATATTTTCATCAAACTGATTAACATAGACTTAATAACATTTACTTGGTTATTGTGTTAAGACATTTATACTCTACTTTTAGAAAGATTCACTTGTACCCGAGTAGGAGGGGGAAGGGAGGGTAGAAGGGTGGATGGGTGGACGGAGGATGACTGGAAAGATCACCTCTATGGTAGGTCTGTGATCATTTTGAGTTAATTACTTTGGATGATGCCAAGTGAGGGCCTAAGGTCCTTCCTGGGTATGTGGATACTCTATTGTCCCGGAACAATTTATTGAAAACACAAGTATTTCTATATTGAATTTTGACTCTTTGTTGCAAATCAGTTCTCTGCGCGCGCGCGCACACACACACACACACATTGTGAATTAAGTTTATTTTATTTTATTTTATTTTTTTTTTTTGAGACAGAGCCTCAAGCTGTCCCCCTGGGTAGAGTGCCGTGGCATTACAGCTCACAGCAACCTCCAACTCCTGGGCTCAAGCGAGTCTCCTGCCTCTGCCTCCCAAGTAGCTGGGACTATAGGCGCCCGCCCCAACGCCCGGCTATTTTTTGGTTGCAGCCGTCATTGTTGTTTTGGCGGGTCCAGGCTGGGGATTCGAACCCGCCACCTTAGGTGTACTGGCTGGCGCCTTAGCCGGTTGAGCTATAGGCGCCGAGCCGTGAATTAAGTTTATTTCTAGACTCTTAGACTCTGCTAGGTTCACATATGTGTATTTTTGTCTTTGGGATATTGAAGTATCTTTATTATTGCAACTTTATAATAAGTCTTAAAATCAGGTACTGTAAAACTTCTAATTTTGTCGTTCTTAAAATTGTTTTAGCTATTTCTGACTCTTTGTTTCATGTATAAGTTACAGAATCAGATTGCCAATTAAAAAAAATTCTGCAGAATTTTGTTTGGGATTATTTTGATTCCGTGTATCAGATTAAAAGAGATTGACATTTTAACAATACTGGGATTTCTAACCCAGTGTTCTTTACTTTTTCTTACTAATATTATATAGTTTTATGCTTATAATTCTTGCATATAATTTGTTAGATTAATCCTGAAGAACTCTGTTTTTCATTATATTAGCAATTTTAAAATTCAATTTCCAAGTGTTCATTGCAAGTAATAAAAAATGCAGCTTTGTATGAAATAATTGTTTTAAACCTTTTATTCAAATACAAAAATAAATTGCTGCATTAAAATTCAATTACTGATAAGTTTTTTTAGAAGCAATTGTCATGATATAAAGGAAAAATGTTTTTAAAGCATATGATAGATACACTACCACTCAAATAAAAATATTTTCCATTTTCATCCATAATAAATAAAAACTAGTATTCTATTAGAATGTAAAAGTGGTAATATTATTAGAGAAATTTTTTTTTAATTTTTATTTTTAGTTTAAACCTCTGGAGACCATGAGCAGAACAAGAAACATACTTTCTCCATTTCCATTTTCCCAGATAATTTCCCTGATCCTCTCCCCATCAGAAACGTTTGTGAAAGTGAAAACTCTTTTTAAAGTCAAGGTGACCTCCTCGTAAGGGGCACCCTGTTGAAAGGAGAATGAACTTAGAAAGACCTGAGTCTCAGCCTTGACTTTGGACCACTGGATGACCTTAAAATCATTAAGTCCCTTCGCTAAGCCCTAAATTCTTCTTCTGCAAAATGGGGGCAATGCTTTCTTCCCCAGCTTTTCTGAGACTAAATGAGATAATAAATGCAAAGCACTTAGCATGGTTTTCAGTGCATAGTTAGGACTTACCCAGGGTCAGTTTTAGTGGCTTAAAACAATAGAAATGTGTTCACTCATGGATGTGGAAGCTGATGTTTGGGTTCAAGGCATGGGCAGGGCTGATTTCTTTTGGAGACTCTGGGGGAGAATCAGCTCCATGGCCCTCTGCGAGCTTCTGGTGACTCCCAGCGGTCCTTGGTGTCTCTTGGCTGGTAGCACATTTCTCCACTTGCTGCCCCATCACAGTCTCTGCCGTCCCCTTTGTGTCTCTATGACCCAATCACTGTATCCTTTCTAACACCATGAACCATTGGATGTAGGCTCACCCTAAATCCAGAATTATCTCATCCCAAGATCTTTAACTTAATTATATCCACAGAGACCTTATTTCCAAATAAGGTTACATCCACAGATACCAGGGGTTAAGACTTGAAAATATGTTTCAGGGAACATAATTTAATACTCTACAAATGTGCACAGAGAGTAAAGATACATTTAATAACCTGTCCTTGCTCAACATAGGTAACAAATATTGATAAAAAAACATAACTTGAACATAAGATATTTTTGTATTTGTAGATAATCTGACATGTATAGGAATTATTCTGTCCCTCTTTCTCATTTCTACATTTAAAAAAACTTTGCTGTTCAATAGACTTTATACAAATAAAAACAGCTATAGGTTTGGGGGAAGGAGGATTTTTAGCATTTTTATGTCAGTTAATCTTTTAAGGTGGGAATGAATACTCTGACTCTGCTTATTGATTTTTATTTTTTATTAAGTGTATTATTTTAAAAGGTAAAAAAGAATAACCTAAATGAGAAATAGAAAGTATTGTTAGTGTATGAAGGAAGCACCTCCAGATGAGGAGAACAGGGGGGCCAACCCCATTTCTAAGAAGACGGCTCCATGAGCTTGTGCTCCAGGAGTGATTTCTGCAGTACCCTGGTTCACTGTAGTCGGCACCTGCAAAGCACTCAACTGTGGAAATAACGCATCAATATCTATAATGCCACTTCACAAATTCTGGGATAGTATCTCCAAGAAAAAATATTTTAAACTTCTCACTTTAATGGTATATTTTAAGATTTTAAGAATAATAAATTTTTTCCACCTTTTTCTTAATTCTTCACATCATTATGGATTGGGTTTTCTTGCTGTTTGTTTTTACCATCACTAACGAAGCCTGGTATTTACTACATGGGACCAGCTAGGTGCCAGGCCCTGGATGGCTGCTTTAGTGTGTTTCCTCTGTTCCTCGTAAGTCCCACTCCCACTTACAAATCCGGAAGCCAAAGCTACAGAAGTTATAAACATTTTCTCTTACTTATTGGATAAGTATTAAGCCAGGTACTGAGTATCAGAGATACAGCAAGGATAAGACTGACAGGCCTGAGTTCCAAGTGCATGTCTACGGGACTCTGAAGTCTGCATTCCTTCCAGTAAACTCTCACTGCTCAATATGACTCTGTTTGCCAGACTGTTAATTCCTCGTGAATGATTTACTGGTGTTTGTGGAACAGTGGAGTAGCACATACTTTTCTCTGCCAGAGAATTTGCTTTTGAACAGAATCGCATTTGTATAAAAGCCATTGGTAGGAACAAGTATACTTAGTATACTTTGTTTTAAAAAATTCAAATTAAAATAAATAAAATGTTTATGCCAGATATTTGCATAATATTTTCTGAGTGATGGATGTTGTTTTTTGGTTTAAAGGTAAGAATTTAGGTTCAGATGCATGAACGTACTTGCTTACAGCCTTGGAAATGCCCCTACCTGCTCTGTCCGTGACGGCCCCTCCCCCTGCGCTCGGCCTCTCCTCCTCACCTGCAGCATCTCCCTGGGTCTAGCCTGGTTCTCTTTACTAGTGGTTTATTTTTGGTATTTCGGCTTGCTCAAGTGTCCTTCATCTAAAAGCAAACACTTTTCCCTTTACCCTGTTCACCTTTAGCTAGTGTTTTATTTCTCTTCCTCTGAAGAAAAATAGTTTTAAAGCATTCTATTTGTCAGCATTGCTTTCTTTTCCATTTATTTCCTACCATCTTTCTTATATCCTCCCTGTCTATTGTAATTGTCTTTTCCAAAGATGACGCCAATGTGGCACTAAACATGGTCCCTCATTGCCCAGGTGATGATTTTATTCCCAATGTGACTGAACATTCTCTCATGTCTCTTGCCCATTTTTCATATAAGTGTTTGTGTTGCTTGTTCAAATATTCTGCTCATTTTCTTATTGAGGTTGCCTTAGTTCTTTTAAATTCTCACATACTTAGTGGGGGGAATAGATTATTCATCACTCTGGGACCAACATTGGGCTGAACTAAGAGGTGAAGACATCGTCACTGTTAGAGGTCAGCAGGGTGTGTCTGGATGAGAACCCTGGGCAGCCGGCCCTGAAGGATGCTGTGTAAATAAATATACAGTTACCATTTCAGCAAAGCTTTATTTTGCAGCAGTGTGAAGATTTCCTCTTCCTTTGCCAGAATCATTTCCCAGGAGTCAAAATTCAGTTATGAAATCAATATGTAATGCTGTCATGCCAGAGTTTGTTGCCGCAGCGTTCGGCATAGTGTTAGAGCACATGGTGACTGACCTGTATGCCTCGTGGCCTGTGTTGGGCTGGTGAACTGTGTGGGCTTCCAGTAGGTTATCTCAGGAAAGACGGCATGCCTGCTCTGTTGCCAGTCGCTTTTACTTTTTCTATTGATATAATTCATGAATCTTCTACCTTCATAAATGTCTCTGCTCTGCCTCTTTCTGTAAATCTCCTTTACCCCTGTCATGTGGCAGGGTACCATCATAACCACTACTGTCCTAACATTTGGAGGCTTCGCGAGTCTGGGGTGTTGTTCCGTCCAGTTTTACAATCATCAGAGTTTACAGTGAGTGTGTGTTCTTTTGTGTCTCAGTGTTGTATCAGGTTTGATTTCTCTGGATTATCCAAGTGTTTGTAAGATCCTACTCAGTTCAATGTACGTGCTTCTTGTTCTGTACCTTCTAGAAGAAACTACGTTCCACATAGTTGATCTGGCTTCTGAAATTTGGTTTTATAGATAAGTGCAATTACATTAAAGGATAAAAATAGTTAATCTTCAATTTATAGCTTTTACATCTAATTAACACGTTTCCATAGGCACACTGTACCAATATGAAACATTTTAGTAATAAACTAAATATATCCTGGAAGCTCTTTGAAAAACTATTAATTTCTGTAGGAATTGCTATCTCACTTGGGTTACAGGTAATATGACCACAGGTTTTAAAATACACACACATTTATGGAAAGACAGACGTACAAAGGGGCGAATTTCAGTTATTTTGCATATTGCCTTTGCCCAATTGTCCAAAATACAAGAGAAAACAAACCAATATTTCCTTGGAGGAAAATTTATACATTTTAAATTGACTCTCAGTTTCTTAGTATTCTTCCTGAAGACTCTAGCAGTATAAAAAGGGCCTATTGGCTCGGCACCTGTGGCTCAAGTGGCTAAGGCGCCAGCCACATACACCTAAGGTGGCAGGTTCAAATCCAGCCCAGACCCGCCAAACAACAATGACAGCTGCAACCAAAAAATAGCCGAGCGTTGTGGTGGGCACCTGTGGTCCCAGCTACTTGGGAGGCTGGGGCAGGAGACTCGCTTGAGCCCAGGAGTTGGAGGTTGGCACTGGCACTCTACTCAGGGGAATAGCTTGAGGCTCTATCTCAAAAAAAAAAAAAAAAAAAAAGGGGCCTATTTTTCCCCCTCAAAGGTATCATTAGGAAATCAAATTAGATTGCTAGCCCACTTCAGCGCAATAGACTGAAGTTCTCCAGAGGAGTTCACCATTCCAGATTTCATAATAAGAATGTGTTTGTTCAGTTAAATCATATGCATGTAAACTAGATAATAAGAAAAATCTCCCTTAAAATCAGAGGATGGAAAGTCACAGTTAAGACCCATATTCTACTTCACTGTGTCTTTGGTAGTAACAAAAAAGATAGAGATTCTGTACTAGAGACAGAATAAAGGTCGCGCTGGGTCTTACTGATAAAAGCCATTGAGAAGGAAGGAAGCTAGGTTGGAAATATAAATTTAAAAGAGAAAGAAGGAAGGTCTCTGACTTTTTCCTACAGCCTACTCAGAACATTTCATAAAAAATCAACTAGTTCCACAAGCCCTGGTATGGATGAAAACTACCAGTTTACAAACAGGTTCATGTTAACTCCCAAGAATCAATGAAATTGATACTAGAAGCAAAAAGAACTCGCCTACTCATGTCAGTGGTGTCACGTTAGCCCCAGCTGGGCAGGGACAAACACACACAGAAACCCCACAGCCTACTGTTCTCACAACCATCATTGAAGGACACTTACTGGGTAGCCCAGCGTCCCAGGTAGGTGCCTGGGCTCCAAACCTCCCAGCTCAGCAGGAATTTGTGAATGTTTATGATATCTCATTAGTAAAGCTGTAAATGTCACTTAAAAACTAAAGAAAGGACTTTATAAACAGTGGCGTCTTTCATTTCATGAGGGATTTCTGGTAGTAAAATTAATCAAATAAGCTCTTATCAGCTTTTCTTTTGGTAGGAGTTATGTTAATCATGATAGGCTAGGTTGTGCTGGATTTCTGTTGGATTTTGCTTGTTGTTTTCCCTTAGAACGAGGGCAGCAGTCCATGCTGTGCGTTGAAGTTACTATTGCAATTCAAAAGCACACTGGCTTTAGCCGGGAATGGGAGTGAAGCTCTGATACACATTACACTGTGTGGATGAGTCTTGAAACATACATGTAAGAAACCAAATACAAAAAGTCATAAATTGCATGATTATTTAAATGAAGTATTGAGGATGCAAAAATCCACAGACACGCATGCCAGATTGGTGGTGCCCGGGCAAGGAGGAAGGGCCAGGTGGAACATGTACTCGATGTATATGGGGTTTTCATTTGGAGTAATGAAAATGTTTTGGAACTAGATAGAGGTAATGGTTGCAAAGCATTGTGAACGTATTAATGTATTAACTGCCAGTGAATTTTCACTTTTAAAAGGCTCACTTTCTGTTATAAATTTAACCTCACTTAAAAAGTTGTACCAAAAGTTTTTTTTTTGTTTTTTTAAAAAAGCGTGTTGACTGTTTAAGTATTTGTCTATGTTTTTTTACATTTTCATAGATAAATGTAGTGTTTATAATATCTTAGTCATTTTTATTCAATAAATGTCAGTAAAAAAAACTATTTGAGATCTGTGTCATCACAGGAGTTTGGGGTTTTGTTGTTGCTGTTTCCAGGAATCAGCCTGTTGCTGTTAGAGGCGTTCTCCGTATTCTCATCCCTCTATATCATCTCACTATACGATTGCCTGCCTTGCCTTTTAAGTCTTCCCAGAACCTCCGTATTCATTGCTATTTTAGTTATTACTATGATGTTGGAAGCTTGCGTTTGGTATAATCCCCACTGTGAAATCATTTTGGAAAATCCATTCACATACTAGTCTTCCTCTGGCACGTCATTAATGAAGGTGTCAACTAGAAAGATCAGTGACCTCGATGCCAGCAGCGCCCTACTGACCACTGGAGTAGAATTTTACATATTGCCTTTAATAATTGCCCCCATCCTGGTCAAATGGTTGCCAACACAATTAAAATTAATTTTTCTCACGTTATGGTAGCAAGATGTTACCTGTCTCCATGCTGGCACTCCTGGGCACAGAGCTTTCTCAGATGCTATTGAGTTTTATTGCTGATGGCACTTATATTTGATGATTATATTAGTTAATGATGATGGTTTCCTTAATAATGGAAATAAACCATTGTATTTCTGTATTGCCCTGTGCTGGCTCTTCTTTTCCTGTCTGTGATCTGTAGACTTTTTCACTGCTTATTAGTGCCTCTAAGCCTGAAGAATTAACAAGGGCAAACTCAACTTCTATTCATTTTGCCTGGCTGGTAACCTGTTGTCGGTCTGACAAATACTTTAGGAGACAAGAGTGAGGCTTGGTAGTGGCACATTAAATGGAGGTATGGTTTATCCATTACCTGTGGTTAATCTGGCTTCCCCTGACACACAGTTAAGGTTTCAGTCAGTCTTAGAGTCCGGAGGACCCGTGGTATGATCAATACCTACAGGACGGGAAGTCACCTGGACCTGCAGCCTCGCACAGCGGCCCCCAGGACACATTTCCAGGTGCCTCTAAGCGACACAGTGGCCCCTAGGACACATTTCCAGACGCCTCTGCACCGGGCAGATGTGTGGCTCTTTCCCCCAGGCTTTGTAAATAAACTGAGGCCCAGAGAGGTTTGGTGCCTAGCCTGAAGGAACATGTCCAGTAAGTGGTAAAACTGATGTTAAAACAAAAATGTCCACTTACTTCCCCTAGAGCTCCTTCTGTTACGTAGTTTCATTTAAATTTTTTACACTATAATCTTGAGTCCTCAGCATTCCTCTGAAATTCAATTATGTTTTTCTACTCAGTTTACTCTCCTATTCTGAAATGAGTATTTCACACATTCTCCTTCCTCCTCAATCCTTCAGGGTCCCCTACTTTCCTCCATTCCTTGCTGCTTATGTCACTGAGAAAACAGGACAGAGGAGACTGGTGTCATCTACACCATGGTGCTGCCAGCCTGCTGCAGCCACACCCCGGGCCCTGCCTGCCTTCCTGTTGCCAGCACTGAATGCTTCCCACTCCTCCCTAAAGCCAGCTGCACCTCGTAGGCAAGGACTATGCTTTGGGTCACCATTTGTGCTCTCTTGCTTCTGCAGTTTCGCCTGAAGGATTTCATAGTAGAAGACAAGTTCTCATGGCTCCTTCAACTACCATGGTGCTTCTCCACTTCCCAAAGAATCTCTTCTTGAAATATTAGTACCTCTCTCCCACCTCTTCAGTCCAGCTAGCAATTCAGCCCCCTTCAGACTGGGCTTTCTCCCCACCTACCATCCCCACAAAGTCATCGTTGTCGGTGTCACCCTCAGCCTCCCCTTTGCCAAATCCAGCCATTAGTTCTCAGCCATCATCCCAACCTCCCAGCCATATTTGATATGGGACCACGCCATTCTTTGTGGAACCTTCTCTTCTTCTGTCTTCTTAGACACACTTTCCTTTATTTCTTACAGCCTACCACACAGCCTACCCTGTCTTAGACTCCTGTGCTGGTTCTTCCTCTGCTCGACCTGTGGCCACTGGACTTCTTAAGAGCTCAGTTCTTAGTGCTTCGGTTTTTAACAAAGAAACCAGAGGAAGCTTTAAAAAATAAATCAAATGTCTCTCCCCTTTTTTGTGGGGGGGGGTTTAGTAAATGGAATTAAGAGTGATTTTATTATCCTAATGTTTACTATTTTCCAAATTGCCAACAATGAGTATGTGTTCTTTTACAATCAAAACCAAAAGTGAATAAATGCTAAGTATAGTTGCCTTTAGTTGACATAATTTTGTTTCTTCTTACTTTCTTTTTTTTTTCTTTTTTTTAATTAAATGATAGCTGTATACATTAATGCAAACATGGGGTACAGTGTAGTGTTTTCATATACATTTTGAAAAACTTTCATCAAGCTGGTTCTCATAAATTTCATGTCATTTGCATAGTCATTGTGTCAAAACATTTACATTCTAGTTCTAGAAAAGTTCACTTGTACCCTTGTTAGACAGAAATATAGGTGATCTTTCCGGTCAACCTCCCACCACCCAGCCACCCTTCTCTCCTCCCCTTCCTCACCCCCTCCCCATATTCTTGGGCTA
>NW_003852595.1:59856-66487 GCF_000181295.1 Otolemur garnettii | reverse complement strand
GGTCAGTACCCACTCCCTGGTTGGAAAGATCACAAGGTCTCTAGCAACTAATTAATAGGAGTCTACTAGTGGTATAAGTGTGGGTCACTCTGATGCTCTGAGGAGTCAGAAAGGCCTTTTCAGTGGATAATCTGGAGTAAGGAGGTTGATGTCTCTTTCCCCTCCTTACTCACCCTTCGCCGCTGGACTCTGGTAACTTCACTCTCAGTTAGCCCCACCAATAGTTTTTGTTGACCCAGATTCTGTAACACAGTCCTATCCAATGGGCGAGTGAATCAGGGTTTTGTGTCTACCAGAGTCCAGGTAAGGTCAATGAATTCATCAGGGTTTTGTGCTTGACAGAGTCCCAGTAATGTCAGTGCCTTCTCCACTTGGTGACCACTCTTTGTGGTCAGTCAGCAGGGATAGTTGAAGCCTATCAGCCTCAGGCACTCAATGGGAGCTGTAGAATATTCCGCTTTGGTTCAATCTAAGCCTGGAATTTGTTTTCTTGAAGTCGTGGTTTGCCTTGGTGGGGAGGATGTGTGTTTATCTATCTCTTCTCTCAGTTCAGCTCCCCTCTTTCAGCTTCGTTGGGTTCTTCCAGTAGCTGTCTCTCTCCCTGAACTGACGTTTATGTTGAAAGCTAGCTCTAGTCGGCTCTCATCCGCTATTCCTCCAAATTCTTATTGAATGTGAAATTTTTAGTTAGGGAATATAGCCAACCCGGAGATTTAGCAAAGTACAAAGTACATTGAAACAAGGCAGACAAATAGACAGACTAAAATGCTACCAGACATACAAGCACTCCAATGCCCAGACACTCAGCCACATGTAAACAAACAGACAAAGAAGTAAACAGAGCAACAGACAAACCAGTCAACTAACAGATCAAAAATGAAAGAAGGGAGAGAGAAAAAGAAAAAAAAAAGTGATAATAAAGGATAACCACAGAAATGTTGGTCGTAAAATGATAGAGCAAACAAATGGGAAAGCAAACAATCCAAGAAGAGAAAGTATCTATATATATATGTGATAAAAAGTAAAAAATTAAAAATTAAAAAAAAGAAAAAAAAAAGGAGGGCACTACTAGGAAAATTACCTTTTTTTTTTTTTTTTGAGTAAATACAAACAAGTCTCTTTTTCAATGCAGTGGGGTTCCAGTTTAAAAATATATATATAATTGTGCTGCAGTATATTTTCTAGACAACAGGTGGTGCTGTGAGTGGTCCCTATGCTAATACCAAAAATGGGGGAAAAGAGAAAGAAAGAAAAAAAAATATGAAGAATCTTTGCTGGCAGGATGCCAGATTCTCCCTACAACAGTTCCCGCAGAGAGTTGGGCGTCTTGGATTAACTTCAGATGCCGGATGGCTCCCTGCAGATCATATTGAGCTCTCTGCACTTTTGGGGGAGGTGTTATGGAGACGCCATTTTGGAGGTTTTACAGTACATCTGGTTCCTGGCTGGCAGCCCACTTCTATCTGTCCTCCAAACTTGGGACACAAGTTTGCACTTCGCCAGACTTTCACTCAACTCCTAATTTCCCCTCGAACAGAAAACCATTGTGGTCCAAGGGAAAAAAGCTGGGGCCGCCCCTTTTGCAGTCCCTGTTCAGTTTATTTCCAGAGTGGGAGGGGCCACAGCCACAGCTGCCGCTGCCATTGCCCCCACCCGTCCAGGCAGGAGGTTCAAAAGATTTTTCAGTGTTTGCAAGACGGGAACCGATTCACCCTGCCGGTCACCGCATCAGTGCAGGTCCAGACAGACTTCCAAAATTACAGGATGGATCGGTTCCCAAGCAGAGTCCCTTCCCCTTGAGTTTCTGTCTGAATGCCTGGATCCCTAACACCCCAAACTAGGTCCAAATGTCTCCCGTTCCTGGCCACCAAATTCCGCCCGGGAATGCACGCCTCACCACACTCTCTGCGAGACATACAAACTCACCGCGAATTGGGCACAGGAGCCTTTCTTGGGGGAGGGATTGTTTTCTGTCTCTCAGAAAGGAAGCCCCGTGACCTAAGCCGCGGACCTGGCGCCGCAGGTGGCAGATATCGTCGTTTCAGCTGCTGCCCTGAGTTTTTTCTGGCTGACACCATAGTTCTGGGCTACACTTCCAATCCAGCAATTCAGCTCTTTGCTGCTAACCCTGCGCTGCTTATCTGCGCAAGCATTCCACGCAGAAGAGATCCAACAAGCCCACTCTCACCTGAAACCACCAGGAGAGTTGACTCAGGGATGCATCTCCTCCGCCATCTTGCTCTGCCTCCTTCGTCTCTCCCTTTTTTAAAACCCCTTAAGTGCTACAACACTGGAATAAAATCAAACCTATTATCTAGAATTACCGGGACTACATGGACCAGCCCTTCCAGACCACTCTCTCCCTCCCACACCACCCTCAACTTCTTGTTTTCCTCTGACACTCCTCATCTGCTCCTCCCTCACGACTGAGCTCTGCGACTTCATCTCAAAATGTTTTTCACCTAGATCATCTCCAGAGCTCGCCTCACTAACCATCCAGCTCTCTCCAAAGATATCTCCCCAGACTCTTTTACATGACCGAGTGTTCACCCTTCTCCCTTTCACTGCTTATCCTTACTTATAGAACATATCTCTATCTGATGTCATCATTAATGTATTTGCTATTAATGAGAGGCAGTGTGATAGAGTGACCAGCACACACTCCCTGAACCCCACAGTCTGTAAGAGGCAGTGTGACAGAGTGACCAGCACACACTCCCTGAACCCCACAGTCTGTAAGAGGCAGTGTGACAGAGTGACCAGCACACACTCCCTGAACCCCACAGTCCTGGATATAGCCACTTATGTGTCTATGACTTTGGACATGTTGCTTAAATTCTCTTCTCTTCCATATCTTAATCCTTAAAAGGGGGCTGATGTTTAATACTTACTGATTTTTATAAAGTAAAATGAGTTAAAATCTGTAAAATGTAGAATAAATGACTCACTTGGTAAATGCTGTGTAAATCATAAATATTGTCATTATTGCTGTCTTTGTTTGAATCTTGTATTGCAAAACATTCTTCCAGAGGATGACTACTTTGACGTTCTTATATACCACTGTTTTTCTGACCCCTTAAGCAGTTCTTGGCTCTTTATATAACTCTCAATATATACTTTTTGGGTGACTAAATGAATGACTTACCACTAATTGGGAGTTTTATCTCAGCATACTCGCAAATTGTACTTGCGGCCTGAAAACAAGATACCTTTGAGAATGGCCTATGCTTGTAGCAAAGGGGAGTCTGAGCTTTGAGAATGGCCTGTACTTGTAGCAAAGGGGTGTCTGAGCTTTGAGAATGGCCTGTACTCGTAGCAAAGGGGAGCCTGTCAAAAACAAGAAGTGACTTGGAATACTTGTAAAATAAAGCACCGCATCTGTTCTAGCTCTCAGTAGAGTTTCCATGACCTTCCAGTTAACCTGGTTTGTGTTAAGACCCTTTCACTCACATGGACATCTTAGAGAGAAGACACGCTTTCCTGGAGAAAGTACTGAGTGCTTTGAGGTGAACTAGGGGACAAAACACCGGTGAGTTAAATGGAGTAACTTTGCTCATCCAAGGAAGAAGAAAGCAGAAAAATAAAGGAATGGTAGAATTAGAATTTGAATCTGAATGTTTACCTTTATCTTCTCATTTTTATAATCACTTAAAAATTCTTTGGAAAATTGTTTCTTAATATTATCTATGTGGAATTGAATTTTCTTTTGTACCTAGCCTAGATCAGTCAGGTCAGTAAGTTACTCTCAGATGAAGACATGCTCTCCTTAGAGATTTTGAATACCTGTGACTTTTAGAGTTATCAAGTGAAGTTACTAAAATGCAGCCAAAGATATTATATAAAAGTGTTTCTATAAGAGAAATACTCACAGATTGTCATGTCTGAGACATATGTGGAATCCAGGAATCACTGTAGTCCTGTAAAAAAAAAAGAGTGTATTAGATTATTCATTTGTATTTTGGCAGTGGCAGACTAAAATAAATTAGTGGCTTCCTATTAATAATCACCATCAAAGATATAAAAGGTTTGCCTTAGCTATGTACTGTAAAATCATTTGGCCAGCTATGAATGATTGTTACGCATTTCATTTGACCAGTAACTTTCCCCATTCCTCATGCGTCCCACCTGAAGGCTGCTGAATCACGAACCTATTCTCAGAACTTGCTCTAGGACTTGCACCCATCCATTTGGTTGGCTTCCACATTTTTTTAGAATGTTGCAAAACTATAGAAAGTTATAGTACAATGTAAATTTGAAGGTAACTTCCACATGTGCCACAACTTGAAATATGTTTAGAATGTTTTACAAAAGGAAAGGAATTGAACAGTATATTCTCACTGTCTTACTTTGGAACTTTTTGCTTAAGTTTTTTGAAATAACGTAAACTGAATTACTAAAAATAGCATGTGAAAGGTTTCATATTTTTTATAAAACTTAAACAGATCTGTTGTTGAATATTTAACTTAAAAAAAGCGAGCACCGTTTATTAGTTTCTTTTACTAATGCAGACATTCATTACGTAATGAGGCTTTCCCAGGGAAGACCTTGCCATATGGGGACATAAATTCCCATAGCTGTGGAATATCAGTGAAATTGGAGTGTGTTTGGAATTGCAGAGATGGCAGTTGGCAGTGTTTGAACAGAGAACATCACTGTTGCTGTTTTAGTCTAACCGCCCATCTGTTACTTTAACTTTACACAGTCATTTCTGATCGAATGAAGCCTCCACTGCTGGCTGTGTTATTTCTATGTAACATTTTTCTTAATATCATTTAATTCTGAACTCTTGATGAGCTAGACCATAAGTAAACTTATTAATAGTGAAAACTGACACCTTATACGTGTTTCTGATGTTGTATCAATGTCATCAGCTGCTCAGTGCCACTGCACCTCAACTCTGTGTGCACGACCCTTAGGATAGGTTTTATTAAAGTTCTTTCAGTGGCAGAGGTGAAGTTCACTTTGCCATTTTGCTTTTTTTTTTTTTTTAACATTATTGGGAACACTGGATATTAGTGGCTGACCTATTTTTCCTTAGGACCTTCTCAAACCCCTGCTCCCATGGCAACATGACAGTGTGGTCACTTCGTCCTCTCTCTCCCGGCCAGTCCCTTCCTAGCCTTCTTATAACTTCCTCCCGGGCTCCCCAGACTTCTTCCTCTTCTCCCCCAGACACGCAGCACCTCCCCCAGGCATCTTCTGCTACCTATAAGCACATTTCTTTATCAAAAACCTGCCCTATCTTGCAATCTCTTTGTTTCTTGACCTTTGATAATGCCATGACAAGTAAAATAAATGGAAAGGTAACAT
The DNA here is from genome assembly GCF_000181295.1 of Otolemur garnettii. Taxonomy (NCBI): domain Eukaryota; kingdom Metazoa; phylum Chordata; class Mammalia; order Primates; family Galagidae; genus Otolemur; species Otolemur garnettii. Next base: position 61,177 of record NW_003852595.1, on the reverse strand, counting down.
CATTATTTATTTGTGCCTCTTCTGAAGTTTTGGCTCCTTTGTTCAACTATTTTCTTAAAAACTCAAAATGTCAAAACCTAGGATTTACTTTGAAACCTGGTTTATCACTGTCCTAACCGTGAGTGTAAAACATGGTGTAATTTTGCTTTTCCAGGATTATCCAGGTTCTTTGGTAATTTAATTATCCCTTTTGAGTGTCTGATGCCACCATTTCTAAGGAGACATGACAATTAAAGCAATTTCATCAACTTTGGCTGTAGTATCAGTTTTCTTAAATGTATGGGATTCTTTTATTAAATTATTTAGTATTTTTTTAAATGTAGTTTTCTTATACTTTTGCATTGGAAAATATTCTGGATTGAAGAAACCCAGCAACTGGTCCTGACATGCAGCAGCTGGTCATGGCTTGTAAGATTCTTCAGAATAGATGCTGCTTTGCTGTAGTTAATATCTCAGCTGGGGAACAGGAGCTATTCCTTTCAACCCCATATCTATATTTTAAGATTAAGCACTGACTTAATTAGTCTGACTGGACTTCTAAGTGCTTCCCAAGCGAAGGCTCTGGCTTACACACCTCAGTCTCTGTGCGTGACTTAGGCTGGGTGGGGGACCTGTCATCTTAAGGCCACATGTGGCCTACTAGGTCCTAAAGTGTGGCCTGTTGACTGAATCCAAATTTTATAGAACAAATCCTTTTATTTTTATGCTAGTCTGTTATCAGCTTCTGACAACCGTGCACTGTTTCTGTTTGAAGTGGAGTTTGTGAATAGTTGCACAGCCTGAAAGTAGTTTTTAATTCTGCTTAACAACCTGTCATGTCAAAGGAGACCAAGAGATCACTGAAGGAAGAAAGTAGTTTTTAATGAGTATTAGTAATTACAATATTGTCTTATTCCTGCTAAAGATGATTTGCTTGTTTTGTGATACTGCAATATCAACATAAAGAAATTCATTGCTTATCAGCTTTATAACACTCTTAAAGACCACAAATATTGTATCGAAAATTAAAGAGATATGAAAGGTTGTATTGAGGAAATTAAAAAATGAAAAGCAAAAGCAAAGTCAGTTCTTTCATGTGTCAATAAGACCTGGAAATAAAGCCAGTGAAGCAACTTACAAAATAGTTTATGTACTTGGGGAAAGGGAGACCATCAGTAATGTAGAAATTGAGAAATGCATTGTTAAGTTATAGGAGGCTTAGACTCAAAACCTTTTAAAGTAGAAAGAGCTGCCTTTTTCTTTTTTTTTTTTTTTTGAGACAGAGCCTCAAGCTATCCCCCTGGGTAGAGTGCCGTGGCATTATAGCTCACAGCAACCTCCA
>NW_003852595.1:55762-59728 GCF_000181295.1 Otolemur garnettii | reverse complement strand
GGCTGGGGATTCGAACCCGCCACCTTAGGTGTATGTGGCTGGCGCCTTGGCCGGTTGAGCTATAGGCACCGAGCCAGAGCTGCCTTTTTCAATGAGAACGGTAACTAACTGGCTGCATGAACTAGCCTTCAACTTAAGAGAACAACACTTCAAAAGGAAAATATGTATTATTCAAAACCTTTGGAGTAGTCACCTGATACTGCTGACTCGGTGTATGATTGATACTTTGTAGCAGAAGAGTTTCTTTGCTGTGAAGAGTTACGTTCGTGCTTTGATGTCTTCAACAACATTCAAGATAAATGTTGTGAAGTTGGGTCGAATTTGGTAAATTTATTGAGTGTATGTACAGACAGTACACCTTCCATGATAGGAAGATATGAAAGGTTTTTTGCACAGATTAAAAAAGTACAGTAGAATCTCCATAGTTGACCACCTTCCTACAATAACCACCTCCTTTAATTGACTTAATTTTTATAGACCTCACATGTGACACATATACCTATCAGTACAGCAAGCCTCGTTCCTTATGTTGACCACCTCTGTATGTTGACCAGTTTGTAATAGTCTCTTGGGTGGTCAACTTACAGAGGTTCTACTGTATTAATAGATCCAGATGATCCCATTTTTTCCCACTGTATCTTACATCAGCAAAATCTCTCTGCTAAAGCTACTATTTGAAGTAACACTATGCAACAAGTTATAAGTATTGTTAAATATATTCCTGCAAAAGCAACATGGCATCATCAGTTTTGTGACATGCTAAAGTTGAAAGATGAGATGATTGGGCTTTGCCCAAATCATTCTCAAGTGTGTTGCTATCACAGGGACAGGTCTTAGCTGAAATTTTATCCTGACCTGAGCAGCAGCCACCAGCCCTGTGACCAGGCTGCAGCAAGTGAGAGAGAAATCAGTTCTAGGAAGACAGCAGGCAGGAGAGCCTGGGCCTTTACTGCCCAAACACACACAACTTTCCTGGTGCCTCGTAACTCTTCACCTTATATGAGGTAAAAAATAAATTCTCAGTAGCCAGCAGCAAAATAAATAAGTAAATAAAAATACACTCATTGTTTGATGCTAAGAAAGATCCAATCAAAATATGGAAAAATGCAGTAGAATACTCACACCTTTGGCAACATACCCCCCAAATATATTTTTTTAACCACTTATTGCTGGAAAGCTATATTCTCCTATCTAAGCCAGATCAAGACTCCTTAAGGTCACAAACGATTGATACCCATCTCAAGAACAACTGAAACTGCAGACCTTCATGCTGCAACCAAATATTCAAATTCTTTTCAACAAAAAGCAGACACAACAAAGTCATTAAAAGGTAGGTTAACTTTAAAATTAACAAAAAGCTTCCATTTTTTAAAATTATTAATTACATAGTAGTTAGATTTTTACATATCCAATTAAAGTTTCTTGACTGTGGCCTCATTTGATTAGAGGTAAATTAATGTGGCTTTCCAGCATGACAAGGTTCCCCACCCTGGACTTAGGTCAGAACAAGACCCTTGAAAAAACACATTGAATTTACAGTGACATGTATAAATGCAAAACACTGATACATTTTGACTGGTAGGCTAATTGGATCTATAGACATGACACAAGTTTGAAAGGGAGAATATGTAATCTGATCTTAAATTAATTTTCCTCCTCATCTCAAAGGATCCTTGTAGGGAAGCTCTAGTGGAGTAAGATTTCAAATTGGTGATTGATGTCACAGAGTAAGAATTTGATGGATTTAAGTGATTATTTACCTGGGATATGTTTATTTGATGATCATCATCTAATTTATTTAGACAGGGTGTCAATACATCAATAACAGTGGAAAATATACCCCTTACCCTTCTCTGAAGCATAGCCCACATCACGTCCTGTGGACTTCATCACAGGAGGAAATTGTCTTGCAATTTTTATAATGATCTTAAAATAAGCTGTACAGTTAGGAAAATAGAAGAACCGTATTTATGAAAGTCTTTGTTCAAAGAAAGAAAGCAAACAACCTTCCGAAAATATTCACCCAGATCATGAGGCAAAGCCTTCCCAGGCTATCATCTCAATAGCCTGTTAAATGGATCCTGTGAGGAAAATGTGGGAGACACAGCAAGATGACAAGCTCCACTGTTTGCGACAGCAGATGCTCGGTGATGCTGAGATTCTAACAGGTGGACCTGGGACTAGAGACAAGCCCGGGTTGGAAAGCAACTTGAACTCAGCTTTACTTTGAAAGTATTTTCATTTTTAACTAACTTGCCAATGCTGAATAAAGTATTTGGGGACAGAAGCCAATCTGTAATCTTAGTCCAGTTATCACCCACCAAATAAATGAGTACTTATAACTGAGAATCAGTTAAAATCAACCCAGACTTCTGGGGGGTGTGTGTGTGTGTGTGTGTGTAAAAAGACAGAGTCTCACTTTATTGCCCTTGGTAGAGTGCTGTAGCATAACAACTCACAGCAACCTCCAACTCCTGGTCTTAGGTGATTCTCTTGCCTCGGCCTCCCGAGTAGCTGGGACCACAGGTGCCTACCACAAGGCCAGCTATTTTCTTTTTGTTGCAGTTTGGCCCGGGGCCAGGTTTGAACCTGCCATCGTCGGCATAAGGCACCCTACCGACTGAGCCCCAGGTACTGCCCTGACTTCTGGTTTTTTTTTTTTCCTTCCTTCTCTGTGTATCTTTGCCTTTATTCCTCTAGTTGGGTTTTCCAGGCTCTTGCTAACCTCAGAGAAACTGGGAATGCTGGATTGACAAATGATAGCTTTGCCATCAGGGTCCTGGTGTGGGGCCCAGGTCACCCTCATCTTTTACTCAAGAGTTTTATTTGTGGAATGTTGGGTGCCAGCTAATGACCCTCTTCTAATTGACATTCTAAAAGAGGCACAATTGTTTTTTCAACTAAAAAGGCAACATTTAGTACCTCCAGTGAAGATGAATTCATACATGCAGACACCCATTTGCGTTTTTCCTTTTGGGTGAATAGATTGCCCACTAGAAACAAGAAATTTTATGACTAGATATTTTAAGAAAGAAGTTAAGATTAGATGTTCTACTTATCTCAAACAACATCACTCCTCAGTTTAATTGCTACAGAATGCATTATTGAAGTCTTGAAATAAATGTTTATCACAATAGTGATTTTGTTTTAGGTGAGATGTGTATTTAAATGGGCATTAGATGAAGCAAAGAATTTTTTTAATGGCTCATTATCTTAAACAGGGTGGGTTTATTTCATCACATGGTCTACTTCATCTTCATTTCTAAAAGAATGAAAGAACATGAAGGTTTCTTCATCTTTTTCCAAGTAATAAATTTGCAGTGAAAGATAGAATTTAGCAAGCTAAAATTTAAGAGGAGGTTAAGGTTTCATATCATTTACTGGCTGACATTTTATTTTAAAATAACCCCCAATATAAAATTTATTCTTTTGTACAAACATATTAATTTCATGCCTACCCTTTTTATTCTTAGCTGGTTTCAAGTCTGTCTGATATCTAGAACGGTAACTTTCTCATTTCCATATTTATAAAAACCTGAGTGGGGGTGGTGCTTGTGGCTCAAAGGAGTAGGGCCCCATATACCAGAGGTGATGGGTTCAAACCCGGTCTCAAAAAAAAAAAAAAAAAAAAAAAAAAACAAACCTGGGCTTAGGCTTATTTCATGGACATTCAATCAGTAATTATTGAGTATAACCTGACTCTTGCTTATCTGTTGTCATTTTTATTGATAGCATTTTGGTAGTTTCCATAAGATAAAATATTATAACAATTTTGCATCTTTTGCATCAGTATCTAGAATTAAAATATGTCAGGTAAAAAAGTTACATAGTGGAAAAAACTTGTATTTTGGATAAAACTTCTGCATTTCAGATCAGAAAGATCAGAATCTAGCAATATGGTAGGTGGGTCAATGTTCTGTAAATTGTAGGTCACAATATTTTTTTTTTTTTTTTTTTTGAGACAGA
>NW_003852595.1:42374-55412 GCF_000181295.1 Otolemur garnettii | reverse complement strand
GCCACCTTAGGTGTACATGGCTGGCGCCTCAGCCGGTTGAGCTATAGGCGCCGAGCCAGGTCACAATATCTTAATAGGATACATAAAATACAATTTTTAAAGGAAATAGACTAAGAAAGCAGAGCATTTTATATTGTTTCAAGAATCTTTTTTGTTTCATTTATGTAGAGAGATATACAGGGTGGCCATAAAGTTCATGTGCAATTGCACAAGGGCGAGATACATTCATCCATGTGTATGTGTGTAAAACTAGGTCACAATGCAAAATGTAGGTAGTTATCCAAGAAAAAAAATCTAAAAATACTGAGTTTGTATATTTGAATGTTACTAATAATTCTGAGCTTCACATTCTCCCTCTGTAACACAGGGGTAAGAATAGCTATTTTGATGGTGTGTTATGAGGATTAAGGGCAGTAAGATATGCAAAGTAGCTTACATAGCAGATGTGCATACAAGACAAGCAAAGAGGATCCCTTTACCAAAACTAATCCATTTAAAACTTAATTGATTAGGGCCCTGTCAAGTGTGTACAGGATTACACGTCAAGACCTTACATTCATTAAACAGCAGATGCTGGCATGAATGTAGACAGAGAGGAACTCTTACACACTGTTTAGTGGGACTGCAAACTAATATAACCTCTGTGGAAAACTATGGAGATGCCTCCAAGAATTTAAAGTAGACCTACCATTTGATCCAGCAATCCCACAGCTGAGTACATACTCAAAGGAAAAAAGGTCATTTTATAAAAAGGAGACCTGCACTGGAATGTTCACAGTAGCACAATTCATAGTCAGAAAAATGTGGAAACAACCCAAGTGTCCACAAATACATGAATGAATTAATGAAATGTGGTATATACATACCACAGAGTACTACTTTGGCATAAAGAAAAATGGCAGTTAAATAGCATTTGTGACAACCTGGAAGGAACTGGAGACCATTCTTCTAAGTTAAACATCACAGAAATAGAGAAACAAACACATGTCCTCTATGCCAGGTTGGAACTGATCAATCAACATTTAAGGGCACACATGGAATAAATCTCAGTGAAAGTCAAGCTGGGGAGGTAGGAGGAGGGGACAGGTAAATGCACACCTGTTGGGTATGGGTGCGGGACACCCTTATAACCTTGACTCATTTTGTGTAAAAACAAAGCATGTAAAAAAAATATACGCATACCCTCTAATATTCCGGGAAAAAAAAGATTGCTCAGTTAAGAGTATTTTACTATAATTAAAAATTTAAAAAGAAAAAGTTCATTAAACTAATTTTTAAAATACTTTCTGATTAAAAATACAATAATTTGAAAAAATTTATCAGTGAGAACATAGCTTAATTAACTCACTTTGTTTATTGATTTTTTTTAAGGTCATTGCTTCTTAATTCAGTATAAGTGTTTTTAATTTACTTATCTGTTCACTCAAGTAATATTTTTAGAAGCTGGAATACATCCAAAGAAACACGATAGAAACTTTGAGGAGACTCCAAACTTGTCCTAAGAAGAACAGTTAAAGAATCTGCTGAAAGCCTATGGAAAAGAATATGTAGAATGATACTGATTTAATATATTAAAAAGGATTGCCTCATAGTGGAAAGGTGAAATGTGTTCTTGGCAGAAGGAAGAATGACGACCAATTTATTAGAAGTTTCAGGACCATAGATTTTAGCTCAAAATCAGAAACAAAAAGTTATACCTGAGACTTGTTCCAAAATATTATAGCTACTGCAGAAGGTACGCTCCTCTGGGAAGGCAGGGTGATATGGTTGGAGTTGACATCGTGTCTTTAACCTTGAAGATTCTGTGATTTTTAGACAAGTTTTGTTGGGCCATTTTGATAGGCCATATACTAAACTTTTCTTTGACATTGAAGAGTCCCAGGTGATGTGTAAATCAGATTTTATTTTTGCATAAATAGACCTTAAAATTAAGTCCAGAAATATTAAGGATCTTGCATATTTTTATCTGTCAGAGAATCTATGGATTTGTCAGATCAGTTTCCATCGATTCATAGGCATTTTGCTTATCCCTGACTATATTCTGAATGTCTTCCATTTTTCATTTATTGCATGTGTCTTGAGTACTTGATTAGAGACAAAATAAAAATCTATCTATTCGCTCATTTTTAGCAGTTCTAAGTGTGAGTGAACCTTGGTGCAAATATAGACAAGACGGGGGAATGTAAGTGTTAAAATATCAATAAGAAAGAATAAAACTTAGAAGTGTCCTGATGGGCTCGGCGCCTATAGCTCAACCGGCTAAGGCGCCAGCCATGTACACCTAAGGTGGCGGGTTCGAATCCCCAGCCCGGACCCGCCAAACAACAATGACGGCTGCAACCAAAAAATAGCCAGGCGTTGTGGCGAGCACCTATAGTCCCAGCTACTTGGGAGGCTGAGGCAGGAGACTCGCTTGAGCCCAGGAGTTGGAGGTTGCTGTGAGCTGTAATGCCATGGCACTCTACCCAGGGGGACAGCTTGAGGCTCTGTCTCAAAAAAAAAAAAAAAAAAAAAAAGAAGTGTCCTGATGGTGGCTTATCTTAGAAAGGGCATGATTAGTATCACCTAAAAGGAGTATGGTAATTATAGGGGAAGATTTCTTCATCTGTAGCTTTTGGAAATGCTTTCAGTGGCTTTAAATCTTGTTGAGAAGGTAGAGTGACTTAAAGGATATCCTAAATTATAATGGAGTTTCAAAACCTGGAAAGTGACGGCCTCACCTCTGACACAATTTATAGGTGAGGAATCAGAGCTATAAAGTTGGGGAACTGATGCCTAAGTAGGAAACAGCTAGGAGAAAACATATGTTCCTTGACTTTGAATCTACTGCTGTAGTATCAGTCTGGATGAGTTCTTTTCCTGAAACATTTCCTGTGCATCTGATGGCCTTAGGTGGCTCCGCCTTTTCTCTTAGGTGGTTTAGCTATGGCTTGTAATTAGGACTAGGATCTTCCATTTTTCACAGTCAGTAGTAATGGAGAGTGGCTTTGTCTGAACAGATCATTCTGAATGAAGCCTTAGAGATGTTCTCATTCAGAAGTTTTCAAATGTTATTTTAACAGTGAAGCCCTTTGTTCAAATACTATTTATGCAGCAGATGGTCATATATAAAGCAGATTTTGTGAAAGGTAAATGATCTAGTTGAAATGAGGACCAATGAACTTGGGGCCACATTGCCTACTCCTGCTTTTCATCCCATGACCAAATACCCATTAAGCTCCCTAGAAATACATTTTTTTCCAAAAAATTTAATTCTTGGCTTTTGTTTGACAACCAAGGCTTCTTTAAATGAAGGGAAAGGAGAAATTAATTAGAAACATTTTAGGGGAAAAAAATCACCTTGTGTAATATGACAAAAAATAGCCTAGAATAGGGGATTGCAGTGGGGATGACTCCAGAGAATCTAGGGGATGGGAAATGTAAGTAAATCTGAGGAAGCTGCCTTCATGCTGCTCAAAACAGGTGTAAATATTAATTAGGAGTATAATTGACTCATCATGTCTAATACCTTTCTAAAATAAAACAAAATCGGTGACAATACACATACTTCTCTGAGTGTAAATAATTGTTGGTGCTGAAGTGTGGATGCCTGTCAAGGTCTGCAGGGAATTCTGCAAAATAGTAAGTGATTTGGACAAGCGGCCCTGTAATCTGATAGGACAGTGTCTTTAAAAGAAGCTGGTTTTCCTTTTCATGGATTGTCTGGAACTCAGCTGGAACCTCCAGACCCTTCCCCAGCTGAGGTTCAGTGATCTCTGGATAAGGGAAATGGAAGGGGGGCCAAGAACATGTGATCACAATTCAGTGGTCACCCATCCATCGACGAATTCAATTCAAGGCCAGGGTTAGTTGTTACCGATGTTTTTAATGATTACATTGCCAGTGAGCTCATGTTTTATAATTTCCTGGGCCCTGAGTCTCCCTCGAGGTGGTGACATTTTTTATAACCCGCTTCAACGCGTTTACTTTCCCAAATCCGTGACGGAGTGTTAGGGAGCACCTGCTACTTGTCTGGGGACGCTTCCTGCCCTGCACTGTGGATGGTCTTGGCGCACGCGGGTAACTCTCCCTCCGGGAGGAAGTGAGTCTGGGTCCCCGTGGTGCCGATGACCAGCACGTTCCTCTTTAAGTCGATGGAGCACTGGTGCCTCCTGAGCATGTCCAGGCCGAGGAGCATGTCCATGGGCTGCTCCTCCAGGATGGAGAAGGAGGACTGTAAGAAATCACCTTCGATCTGAATCTGCGCCAGGTGCACACGGCCGAGGATCCTCTGCGTGCCCACGCCCTTGGCGACCCCCGCCCAGCGCCGGTCCACCAGCCTCATGATGTTGCACCTGTCAGCGCAGGCCTGGCTCATGATGGTCATCTGGGCGCCCGAGTCCACGAACGCCTTCAGGGGATGCCCATTCACCTTGCAGTTGATGTAGAGCATGGCCACCTGCCCGAAACTCTCGGGCGCCTCTTCCATCGCTATGTTCATGTTTTCTTCGATGTTCTGCTGCCGGATTTCTTCCTCTATTTTGGCCTGAGCTTCCAGATCAAACGGGTCAGCCGAGTAGAGGCGAAGTCTCTCTTGCTCCCTTAAAGCCCGTTCCCTCTGCTGCTCCATGAGGACCTGCGTGAAGGTGTCGAGGTTCCCACTGAGCAGGGCCTCGGCCAGCGCGGGGTTGCGTTCCTTCAGCAGCGACAGGTCGTGCGGGCTGGACAGCAGCATGCTGCGGATCAGCGCCGGGCTGTCCAGGCAGCGCACCGCTGCCTTCTCCCCTGAGCCCAGGCCGTGCGCGCGCGAGGCGGTGCTGGGCCGCTGCCGGGCGCTGGACGTCCCGGGCACCGCGATGCCGGTGAAGTCCATCCGGGGCTGGGTCGAGGTCCGTCCCGGAGGCCGGTGGCCCGCGCTGTCCTTCTGCAGCAGAACCACTACGTCGCCGTCCTTGAGGCCATAGGAGCCCAGGGAACAGTGGTCGTCAGCCAGGAGTCGCTCCATGAAGACAATCTGTATCTCCTGGGCAGGGACCCCGGACTCCAGCTCGCAGAGGACGCGAAAGTTGCGGAGCTCAAAGTCGGGGCTGACCTGGACTGAGAAGGTCGCCTCTGAGAGGTCCCTCCGCACGCAGTACACGTTGACCAGCATGGCCAGGGCCCGGGAGGGCTGGGTGGGCCGCGGGCATCGGGCGCGTCGCCGGCCGGCTGGAGCTGGTCTGCGGGGCTGGCTCCACCGCTCCGCGCGCCAAGGTGTGTCCTGGGCTCATTCACCTTTCCAAGAGGCGCGGACCCTCGCCCGCCGGGGACCCTCACCCGCGGGGGCTGCCTCCCAGCCTTAGTGCAGCTCCTGGCCCCTGGAACCTCCTGGTGACGCCAGCGTTCTGAAGCTCCTTTGCAGGCGTGCATGGAACTTAGAATGCCTGCTCCCTCCCGCGGGAACAAAGGCACTCAAAGTCTTAGGTGTCCAGCCCTTCAAAGCCTGTGTGTCACAGGGTAGGAAGGAGATTGTTTCAACTTTTTTAAAAGAGCATGTTATCATTCATTTGTTCATTTTAGAATTGCGTTCTAAGTGCTTTACTCCCCTCCCCACCCCCACCCTTGCTCCCCCAAACAGTAAAGATTGGTTCTCTACATTCTGTGTGAAGGGATGAGTCACGCTCAGCTTCTGCCATTGGGGAGCCCACACCCTGTGAAAGGACAGGCAGTGAATGGGCCAGTCTCGTACTAGAAGTGAGCACTTTACAGACATGCAGCTTCTACTCTGTACTCTACCAACAGAACAGAGGATGCTTTTCTAAAAAGGAGACTAGCTGGATGTTGAGAGATGAGCACTTTCCAGATGAAAAGTGGTTGAGGGTCACTCCAGATGAAAGGAATTACACATTTCAAAAGCAAAAATTCATGACAAGGCCTCTTCTTTCTAAAGAAAAGTAAGACTTTCTATGCAATAGAAGAAATTTGTACATGAATTTGAGTGGCAGGATCCAACACTGGGAAAAAATGGTTGGAGCCAAAATTATAAAGAGGCCTATGTTAGAAAGAGCCATTTAAATCCAAGGAGTTTAAGTATTATCAATAACAAGAATCCCCCCCCCCAAAAAAAAAAGAAAAAGAAGAAAGGAAGGAAAAAAAGAAAGGACAGAAAATGGAAAACATTTGAAACAGGAATTTGTAATTTGTTTTGGATACTTGGAGGACATACGTAATGTGGCTGGAGGCCACTTGGGAGGCTTTTTAACCAAAGAGGGGGGTCTTGCTAGAATCTGAAAACCCAAAGAGGACTGAAGTCTAAACCAGTGTTTTTCAAACTTCTTTTATCTCATGGAACACCTGAACCTATAGTTAAACTTCCATTAACAAGTTATGTTGATAAAAAAAAAAAAGTTTAAAAAATAATATATTTACTGTGCTTTGAACTTCTTTTGAAATTAATTAATGATCTTTAAAAATTTTTGCAGCACACTTAAGATCCCCTCAAGGCACACCAGTTGGCTGAGGAACACCAGTTGAAAAAACTGGTATAACTAGCAGAAAGGAAAAATGATGCTTGAGTAAAAAGAGCAAAATGTGTTAACCCAGTAGAAGTGGGGAGGTCAAAGGATCTGAGTGTGTGAATAATACAGAGAGTCTCTACAGTAGAACACTGATCTGGAAAGGAGTAATGAGCCAAACCTTTGACGTGACCAATTTGACATTGATTCTATAGTAAAATACATCACATATGGCCCCGGAGTCCAAACATCTCTTTCTCTGAAACTAAGGCACAGCCACTCACCCCCCTCCACACATGCACACACACACACCCCTCAGAGTGGAATCTCTTGAGTAAGGTAGAGAAGTCCTTCAGAGCAAATGGCAATCAGAAAGAAATCCCTTGCATGCTGGCCATTTTTCTCTGTGTTTCATAAAGCATTTTGTACTGTAAAAAGCTGTGCTTCCCATGCTGGGTTACTAGGTCTGTGCACTTCATAAGTCTGCTGACTCTTCCTTTAATCAGGAGAGTCAACAGCATCTTCCTGGGTCCCCTTCCCTATTTTGAGCATTGTCAGAAGCCTGTACCAATACACCAATCCAGAGAGAAGGATGTTGCAGCAGTCTGAAGAATTTTTTACTTGGCTTCTATTCCTCATGTGTTGGTCTCAGATGGAAGACTGTGTCTCACTTGTTCTAATTATCAACATGTGTCCATATATGTATTCGTTTGAACTACAAATATTGACTGAGTGCCCAGCATCTGTGAAGCACATGCTGAGTGCTGGAGACACAGACGTGAATGATGTGAAATGCAGGCGGCATTCTGAAAAAGGCCCCCAGTCTATAGGAAGACACATGCTCACATACACGCTGGAGGCAAGAGAATACCACAGTGGAGCCTGCACGCCTCAGCAGAAATTAATAATTTTTGGAGAATTGATGAGGAAGGTGATAAGGGATGTTGGTCAGGGAAAGCTTCCTGGAAGAACTAGGCGTGGAAGGAGGACAAGGTGTTAATCACGCAGGGTGAACCAGGGCAGAGAAACACAGGCTGAGAGAGAGGACCTGAGTTATGGCCTTTAACTGGAAGGCAGTGCTTCATAATGTGAGGATTTTTTAAATTGTAGGAAAAAACATGTAGCATTATAATTTTCTTCCTATTTGTAGAAGTGAATGGCCCTTTGACCCAATATGAAATGAAAGGTGCAAGCAGCGATACCCAAAGATGAGACTGGAGCAGAGATGTTCAGACAAGATTTATTGAAAGGGGAGGGTGACCCACCTGGGCAGAGCAAAGGTGGCATCTGTGCCTGGGGGCAGTTAGAAGGGACCCCTTTTATATGGGGCAAATGGTGGGTGAATTATATGGTGGTGGGCAGATTCCACAGCTTGCTTGGAGGGCTTTGGTGAGTTAGGGTCCTTTGGCACCAACTTCTCAGAAGTGGGATAACTAGTCCTTTCTGTCTTTGTCTTAGGAGGAGAGGTGGAGAGAGGGAGAGAGTGAGAGGAGGAGCAGGAGGAGTTTGTGTGGGGTTGCATTAGGCCCCCTAACATTAAGTTTTTAATTTTCCTCTGTGGTTCTTAGTATCCTGATAAGTTTATCTGAGATCACTAATAGTTTGTCCTGATTTGGGGAACAACCATCATGTGAGGTGTCACATGCAAACTGCTTTGCTGAAGAACAGATTGAGAAATCAGTGAGACTTGGGTTTAATGTTCTTTTTCTTTTTCCCTCAAGTTGCTTTGTACAGTTTGTTCGTAAAGCCATAATAACTTGGGATAATCCTAGGGCTTTGGGTTTTTTATATAAATAGTGGATACTATTTATGTAGAATAAGCTTTTTATGGGAGTTCACATTAAAAGAAACTGACATCTTTTAAAAATACATCACCATTGCCTCGATACTGAACATATTTAAGTGTTATATGATATGTAAAACTCTTTACTTTGGGTGGCATTTTGCATTTATATGCTTTTTAACTATTTTATATTTTACTGAGAACACAATCTGGAAAGGAAAACCATCTCAAAATCTGGCCAAGGAACTGTCGTCATGCTGTAGGTCACGGGACGTCAGGCCTGGCAGAAATCCTTTGGGTCTTGTAGTCCAGTCACCCATCCAGGCCTTAAACCTCTTCATGAAACATCATAGAATCTGAAAAGATAACACAGTCTCCTGGGGCTGTGGGGGACTCCTGTTTACATGTTTTTGATTCTTTCATTTTACTCATTACGACAGGTGATTCAAATAGTATGTTTGTAATTCTCTTAGCTCAAAATTTTAGTTTAAGACATCTCCTGGCTGTGTAATGAATCTAAAGGTCATTGAGAGTATATATAAATAGCCTTAAATATAAGCTGTTGTTATGCTATAAATTCTTATTTCACAGACTGTTGAGAAATCGATGATATGAATTATAGGTGTATTAATCTAGGTAACTGAAGATTATTGAAACTATTCTGGAAGAGTTTTTTTGAGGTATATTCTCTTACTTTTTGTCCTTAGTACAACGTAGGAACATAATTGAATCTTTCTATGATAAATGAAACTCCTTCAAGGTTTCAGGCCTGTCACCCAGAAATCAATTCTCATTGTGTGTCCTAAATACCCGGAAAGTAGACGAGATGACGCTGATTTCATGTTGGCCAAGTAAATAACCCCAAAGTTATCTTTTTGGAATAAATCCACAATAATACCTTTTATAATTTATCTCTTTCTAAAAATCTAATGCAGGAAAAAAAATCCAGATAATTTAGGGTTCTACTTAGTGCAGTCAGTTGATATTTAAATTACTATTTATTGCTTTACAAAGTAAATAAATGTTTTTTTCTATGAAAAATATAGCCTATCTGCATAAATGTCACTATGTGACCTATACAAGAATTAAAGCATGGTAAGTAAGTACATTTACTTGCTATGTAGGGATTCCTTTCTCTACATTTGTATGGTATTACCTCTAAATGTAATCCAGGCTTACAAGACACTTAAATCATAACTTACCAAGACAGTTAAATCATCACTTGAGATTCTCAGTGCAATTTAGAGAGATGCAGAATTTTTGAAGCTGTTCTCTTAGGTTAAATAACTATTTTTTCCACTGTTCTTTTATTTACTTTACAATAATATGGTAAATTGTTCCAGAACAGTCATAAATGAATAACACACATTTCTTCAGAAAGTTAATTTATTTAATAGGCACATTGAAAAGTTCTATAATGAATTAACACCGTTAGTATCCTTTGCATCTGCTCAAGAATACGTGAACCATCTTTAAGAAATCTTATGTGTTAAAAGCAAAGAATTTTCCAGTAGGACGGCGTACCAAGTTAAAATAAGAAACATTACCTCCTACTTGAAGCTCAGTAGAAATGCTGCATAAAATATTTTCAGGTTTTTCCTAAGCCCTTATTGTTAAGGGCTTATTTAGTCCATATATGTTTAAAGAATTTTACACATAAAAAGTCCATACACGTATTTACAAAAAAAGAAAAAGTGCTATAATGAAAGTCTAAGCTTTTGTTAGTAGTTTGGACTATGAAAAATAGAAGCTTAGAGTTGCCTGTCTTTGAAGTTTGAACACCATGGTAAGATCTATTAAATACACACATATATAAACAGATATATGTAATTGAAGAAACTCATGAATTCTGGGAATTTAGTTTGTATTACTTTGAAAGTACAATCAAAAGATTATGTCATTTTCCTTTGGGGGAAATGTTCATAGGATACTTTATTGCCATATTTTATAGTTTTATTTAGCATTGTATCATGAAAAGAGATTCACTTATTAAGTTATATATTACATGTTGAAAATAACATAATATATAATAACATAATCTCCTGATAACTTTTGGCATTTTCAAACCACTTCCTAAGTCTCTAGTGTATGTTTACTTACAATTTTGTGCTGTCTGATCCCTTCCAATGTCTTAATCATATTATAAAAATTACTCTGATCTATAAAGCTTACACCTTGTTATTGAAGGCTTAAAGTTTATTTATGACTTATGAGAGACTCATTTATAGATTAAATAAATGTAATGCAACAAATTAAAAACAAGATAAAAAAGATTTATGACTTTGTGGGTTGGCATTTACTTGTTTCTTGACTTTCAGTGTAGCTTAGTAAAGGAATGTTTATGTATTCTTATTCCTGCTGTGTGGAGAATAGCCATGTAAGGTGAAAATAATAATGATGTTAATGAGGCTGTAGGTTTTGAATTCAACTGAAGCTCAAGTCTCTGCACTATAGAAAGCTAACGTGTTCCTGGCTTGGTCTTCCAGGTCTCCCTAGTTGTAAACCAAAACAGTGAATGTTGTCTGAAGGCTCCTCCCTCCTGTTTCAAATGTTATCAAAGACCTGCACCATTACAGAAAGAAGGATATTGCTTTTTGAGAGAAAGCCTTATTTAAAAATCACTGTTAGTATAGTCTTGAAATACCAATGAGACCCATTCATAAGTTCAAATACATTTTAATAACTTCATCATAAATTTCCTTTGTCTGAATATTAATGCTAGTATCTACATGAATTCAATATTGTATTTACGTAATCATATATTATCCAGAAAATGAGAACATCGGCTAGTTTCCCCTTGTGTGATATTAATAGTCACCAAATAATACCTTCTAGGTATATATCTCTTCTAGAATGGTTGATTAAAAAGACATATATCTCTGAGAATATTCTTTAACCTCCAAGACCGATAGTGTACATAAGATTAAAACGTCAAACAGAGTAAAGCAAAGTCAGCACTGTCATTTTATGATACTTTTATATTTTATTTCATTAAACCTATACATGGCACATTTTTTCTATTCATTTTTTTTTTAATATCAGATACCTCAACTTATCCAGCTTTGTAATATTCAAAGTTCCTAACACAGGGTATTGATGATGATGCATTTCCAGAAATGTTTGAGTGAAGAGCCACAGGCCCACACATTGGTTCAGAATCTGCATAGAACAGAGTCATGAAAACCCTTCCTCTCTGCAGTGCTTTTTACTGCTGCCAGGAGGATGCTGCTGAGGTTTGAAACCACTGCTTGTAATTGTTTTCTATTCAGTTCTGTTTATGATTTCTAGGCTTTCATGCTCTTTGTCGTTTTTGGTGGGAAATTGTTGGAGTACACCATCATTGGAAGCATCTCAGCTTGGCCCCATTAATTGCACAGAAGTGTGTGTATTGGGAAAGTTATGGATTGTTTAGCATTAACACAATGAAAGTGAGGTTTTTCTCATTTGGAGATGAGCTTAGAAACATGTTAGTAATTTCTCATAGTAAATATTTAATGACTACTTCCTATGAGTGAGGCTCTGAGTGAGGAGCTTTGAGGATGAATGTGAGTTGGTTTCCTCCTTCAAAGAACAGGCATCTCCTAAGGGAGATAAAACTCATGCCCTTGGGATTATTTTATGTAATAGAAAAAAAATAAGTCATGATAGATGAATAAATAAAATTCTGTGGCTGTTTACAGGAGGTGAAATTTTTTTGTGTGGTATGGAATGGGCCTAGCCAGAACACTTACTGGAGAAAGTGCTGTTGACATGGGCCTGGAAGAATGATGTGGTCACAACTGTGGTTAAACTTAAACTTCCCTGGGTTCCAAGAAGCAACCCTTCCTTGATGTATCATACCACACTCTTGACCTCACTCTCCTCCCATGCATGTATATTATTCTGTTCATATTTTTCCTGGTGGATGCTATAACCAAATGGATGCATTAAGATGGTAGGATTAGTGTAGGGAAGGAACAGTATGTTTAGCCTGCTCAAAATGTAACCTCCACCACCCCCATTCACCCACCACAACATAAATGGAATGAATGCCCATTCTGGCCTTCCCGGTCTTTATTTCATGACAAGACATCATGTACCCTGAATTAAAATATGAATAGTCCATCCCCTCAGTTCACTTTCATCTTTCCTCCACTTTAAAGTTGGTGAGGATTCCTTCAAGACTTTGCCCTTTACTGGTAGCTTTTGTTATTCTCTAGGCTGAGAAAATACTTGGTGGAAAATAGGTAGAGGATGTGTGCATCAGGGGTTTCCAAAAGTCCCTATAGGTGCTATCAATATGAATGAGTATATAGGCTGACTATCCCTTATCCAAAATACTTGGGACCAGAAACGTTTCAAATTTGGAATTTTTCTTTTTGATTTGGAACATATACGTGTACGGGATAGAATGTCCTAGAAACAGAACCCAAAATTCATCCATATTTTCTATACACCTTATATACATAACCTAAAGGTAAATTTGTATAATATGTTTAATAATTTTATGCATAAAACAAAGCTTTGACTTGCATTTTGACTGTAACCCTTCGTGTGAAGTCAGATGTGAAATTTACCATTTGTGGCATCAGGTTGGCCCTCAAAAAGTTTCATATTTTGGAGCTTTATGATGTCAGATTTATACTTTAGGGATGCTCAACCTGTGATTAGTGGATGTAAAACTTTAATTTTAAAGAGGGTGTGGATAGTGCTAAACACTTACTGAGATGCAATACAAAACTCCCAGAGTAACCAGTTCTCCTACTGTCATATAAACACATTTATCTCTGTGACAAGAGACCC
>NW_003852595.1:39316-40649 GCF_000181295.1 Otolemur garnettii | reverse complement strand
ATAGATAAATGACATGGAAAGCCTACTCTGGCTTTGAAGTCAGAAAAGTAGAATTCAGGTTTCCTGGATGTGTCACTTACTATCTGAATGTTGTTGGACAAAGCATTAATTTCTATGAGCCTCATTACCCTCTTATCTAAAATGGTTATGATGACAATAATCTCTTTTCCATTGGAGTTTGGTGTAGGCCTAAAGGATAATTTGAATTTTTATTGTAAGTAGAAAAGCACTATACCAAAGTAAGTTTTTTTTCCTTATATAAATAAAAACAGTAATAACCTGGAAAAGTAAAAAAGAGAATATGGAATTTATAAATGCTACTAGAATATATAAATTAACTTCTAGCCCTGTCTTGGCTACGGTCTGGAGCTCTCCCACTGGAGAGTGCTCCCTGCTCCCTTCAAACTTGCATTCCGGATGCCCTGGACAGTTTTTATCAAGACTTCATCACTGAATCTCTTTCAAAACCAGGAAGTATCCTTCAAAAATTGAATAAGTAAATCCCTTAATAGCGTATTATTTTAACATGTTACTGAATGTTGTTTTTGCCATAGCAGTCTGCAAGGTGTTCTTGGAGGTCACAGAAAGTGCACAACAGCTTCCCTGTCCACAACATGCATGTAGACTCAGTGAGCAGACAAAACACAGCAAAAAGACAATCAATTCCTCCTAATTACAAGTGAAAAATGCTGTGTATTAAGTCAGATTAGTATTGCTTATATTGTGCACAACCAAGCTGTTGAGGTTAATGTCAAGTATGTAAATATGATTTTTCCCATAAATTATGCTCTGGAATCACTGTTGTGGATGGTTATTTGTTGGATAGAATGATAAACGTTCCCCGGGGAACTTTCCTCAAAGGCTATTTTGGTTTTATTTAAGCCAAACTCCCAAAGCAAATTACCCAGTTTAAGCAGATCAAATAATCGGTGGGTCATGAGGATGGACCAGTGTCATGAGGACGGACATTATAACCATGAGGCTCTGAAGTTTGCAAAACTAAGGGATTTCTCGAGACATTTGATAGCAACCATCAAGAAATCCCTGAAAGAACTGGGATTTTGACAGAAGCCAGTGGTTCCTGCGGCCACGAGACAACAGAAAAGCAGAGCAGGAGTGTCAAGCGTCCCTGGAGGTACGCCCTGTTAGTCAAAATGTTCTTTGATCACATTTAATATGTATATGCTTATGAACTATATGCAGTACTGGATAAAATAAGACATAAAAAAGGATGGAAATAACAAATGGACCAGTTAAAATAAATACAAATAAACTTGCTAGTATTTTCTTTCTGCCTCCTTCACCAATGGATCTTTTTTTTTTTTTTTTTTTT
>NW_003852595.1:36695-37960 GCF_000181295.1 Otolemur garnettii | reverse complement strand
TACTTTTGAAGCAGACACTTGTGCTGCCCCATCTGCCTCATCTGCCTGATCCATGTTTATTTCCCTGTAAATGCTGACAGCTTCCCATTTCCAGGACCCTTGTGCCTGGGTTTCTCTGTCACCAGGGAGCTTGCTCAGACCTCCTCAACTGGCACTTTCACGCCCTTATGGACAACTTCCAGTCTGTCCACGTTCTCACCTGTACTTCCTGAGATGACCTCCCAAAGAAAGGCTACCTGCATCCACACCCTTGTCATGGTGTCAGCCTCTGAAGAGAAACAGATAGTAACTAAAGATGGCAGGGATGGGAAGGTCACATATTTTGTTCACTATGTCGGCTTCACTCCATGTCTCCTGGAGTCTCAAACAGTTCCTGCAGGTTGCACAGCAAGTTCAACCCAGTGGGTTTTCCCCTCTCACCATTTGGCCAAGATCTTTGTGCCAGGATCAGGGTTCTGTGTGGGTGTGTAGCTTTTAACTAATTCTACATGTTCTTTTAACCATGTTTTCAACTACTACTCTGAATCAAATGGTTTAGACTTACAAGTGCCCTGTGAGTAGATCTCAAAGTTTTACAATTTGGTAATTACAATATATAATAAAACTTATCAGGCAGTTTGGCAGAAGTCTTAAGGGCATGAACTTTGGATTCACTAAGGTTCAGTCTCCTCCATGACACGTTTAGTTGTACACAGACTTACATTTGAAAGAAGGATCTCAACGTTGATCAGCTACTAAAGACTTCACCTGACGTTGATTTGGGGGCTTATCTTAAAGCATCACTCACTTGTGGTACTCAGTTAAATTGACCAGTATAACTTGGTAAGGACATGTGCCATATTCTGCCCACTCACAAATTGAGAATAGTTCCTAGTAAAGATTATACAGATCTGACACTTACATGTGCAAATAGGTTATTTGTATGCACATTTTTGACAGAGGCCTATGTTTCTATCTTACTATTTTGGCAGTGTAGTCACGTGTCACTTGAAGACAGGAATACCTCTGAGAAATGCACTTTTAGGCAATTTCATCCTTATGTGAACTTCACAAAGCACACTCACACAGCCTGCTGCACACCCAGGCTATGAATGCCACAGAGCACACTCACACAGCCTGCTGCATACCCGGGCTGTGCATGTCACAGCCTGCTGCACACCCAGGCTGCAAATGCCACGGAGCACACTCACACAGCCTGTTGCACACCCGGGCTGTGCATGTCACACAGCCTGCTGCACACCCGGGCTGCAAATGCCACGGAGCAC
>NW_003852595.1:34641-35378 GCF_000181295.1 Otolemur garnettii | reverse complement strand
GTGGAAGCTTTGGAGCTCAGGAGTTCCCTGAACATAGGATAGATGACATTCTGTTTGAAATGCACTAGAGCAGAGAAGTTTGGGGTTCAGAAAGATGTAAATAAAACACTGCTCAGAAGGCATTTCTGTTGCTTCACATGCAGCTGTTATTTACTAGACATTCTGGTTACTTAATTATACCTTTTTCCAGAAGATACTCAAGGTCACAGTTGCAGCAGATTTTTAATTGTATACAAAGCTATAAAAAGTGGAACATTTCACCCTGGGGAGCCCTCCAGAATGACTGTAACCACTTTAGTACCTGAGCTCCCACAGAGTCCGGTTTGTGTATATGTTTTATTCCTTTGGGCAAAAGTTGTTCCAGCTTTGCATTTTTGACTATCTGAAGTACAAACCAGTAAACCCTCAGGAAGAAACCACAAATTTTACATTTTTATAAACTTATTACTTATGTAGTATCCAGGAAACTTTAACAGTAAGAAAAATGTCCTGTTAATTTTAGTATGTAGTAAGTATACCTAAATTAAAGTAAGTACTTGTTAAGATTCAGATATGTACACTAAATTTTGGCTCAACATAGTAAAAACAGAAACTGAGATAAAATACTGTTGTCACTTTCATTTTTGTAAATGTTATGGTCAGTTTTTTTTCCTTTCTCATAGTATAGTTGGGACCAAGTATTTGGGAAATTGACCTTAGGAAATTGGAGGGTAAAACCTGTTCTTTATTTAATACTG
>NW_003852595.1:27764-30888 GCF_000181295.1 Otolemur garnettii | reverse complement strand
AAAAAAAAAAAAAAACAGAAAAAGCTGGGCTTAGTGTTATGCACCTGTAGTCCCAGCTGCTAGGGAAACTGACCTCAGGTAGATCAGGGTTAGGATTTCACCCTAAGAAATTCCCGCAAAGATTTCTCCAAGTGATTATGTCATGAACAGCCTTTATGAACAGCACAGTTCCTCCTATGGGTTAGGATTTCAAGTTACAAATTTATAGGTACACAAACATCCAGACTGTAGCAGAGAAATCTCTTAAGTGCTTTAAATGTTAGCAAAGATTTCTTTACAAAGCTCCCTTCAGTAGGACCAACATTTCTTAAGTGGTATCATGTGCCAGACATGGAAGGAAAGATTTTCTGCCACCGCCACTCCACCCCCAACCCCGGCCTCCCCTACATGAGATTCATGTAAGAAAACCCTTTTCTTTAGCCTAAAATCTAACTCTGTGAAAGGGAGATACTGGAGCTGCTGTCACATTCTGAGGAAGCTGCAGTGTACCCAGGGCGGCAGAACAGAGGGCAGACCCATGACCACATGGCAAAGTCTTGACTTAACCAAACCTGGGAGCATCTGTCTCTGGATTTCCAATGTGACACACTTTCCTAATTGTTCAAGTCACTTTAGTGTGATTTAGCTGTTACTTGCAGCCAAAATTAACCTATAAAATCATCAGATTGATTAAATGTGTAGCAGTGTGCAGATGAAGTAAAAGTCTTCCCCTTATGTGCAGAATTTCAGAAGGAGTCATTCAACAAAGAGTTCTTGAGAGCTTGATGTTTTGTGGGGTTGTTTTTATTTTTGTTTTCCCTCAAGACAGAGTCTTGAGCTCTAGTGATCCTCTTGGGCTCAGCTTCCCTAGCAGCTGGGACTACAGGTACACACCAGTATGCCCGGCTAAGTTTTTCTGTTTTTTATAGAGATGAAGCCTACTCTTTACACATTGATAAGTCAAGAAAATGTGTTCTGTCAAGGTTTTGGCCTCTGTAGCACAAAATGAAATAGATGATAAAAACCACTGGTATTCAGTGTAGTTTCCATGTGAGTTCTTTATATGCACAAAAGGTCTGTGTCTCTGCTTTAACCAAAAGTGAAAACAGAAATGGAAAATGCGTGAATGCCTAAGTTTGACAACTGTGCAAAACTCTGACATAGTATTGTAATTTGGTGAAATGTGCCCTTCTGAGGAGCTTAATGCATACTAATACTCTGGTCTTCTTTAATATACGCAATTTTCATACTTATCAAAACCCTATTTTATTCATTATATAGTTACTAGGTCTAATGTAGAGATGTATACTGTATCGTGCTTTTGAATGTACTGTTTTAGGATTTCAAGTTACAAATTTATAGGTACACAGACATCCAGATCATAGCAGAGAAATCTCTAAGGGCTTTAAATGTTAGCAAAGATTTCTTTACAAAGCTGTACAAAACTTTGTTTCCTCTTACAAAACTCTGTTTTGTAACAGGAAAAAGTTAAATAGATCACTTTCTTATGTGCATATGTGCTTTAAAATGCTTCTTTTTTTTTTTGTATTCCAGATGTGAAAGTAACACTACCTTTATCTTTTTTCTTTTGAACTACTGAAAGAGATGACCTGTAGTTCTTCTTGCCTCTGAAATTGGTCTTTTTCTGAGATTAACTTTAAAATGTAGCTTTAGTACATGTACCGTAACCCCTTGGGAATAAACAAACAAAATCCGCCTCTCTTTTTTAAGTAGTAGCCTGTCAACCTAAGGCAGTGTTCTTCAGCCTTTCTTATCTCAGGGCACACTCAAATCTACAGATAAATTTCCTCCACACACTTAAATTATGTTGATTAAAGAAAAGAATAAAGAAAAGAATATACCTATTGAGCTTTGAACTTCTTTAGAAAATAATTTAAATAATGATCTTTAAAAATTTTTGCAGCACACTTGAAAATCACTGATCTAAGGATAAAAGAGAACCCTATTTCAGTGTGGCTTCTCATAGCATGACATCTACAGGCATCCACAGAACGTTAGTGACTCTATTTCAATTTCAAACTTAGATTTTTATTGAGTGTGCTGAAGAATAAAATCAAGTAGGTTTGAAAGCAAGTTCTATGATTTATGAATTAAATTTAGAATAGCATATTAACACAGTTCGGAGCCACAAATTCACAGGCAATATCGTTGAGGTCTTTACTTGCAGGAAATAAAAAGATCTATCTTATCTTTTCCTTTGCAAAAGTAATAGCAACAGAATAACCAAAACTTGTGCATTCTGCCTAGTGGCATTATACTTAGCATAAAAGCATGAACTTATTCTGCTGTCTAAGTGCAGCTACTAATTCCCACCAAGCATTCCCTCATGTCTCAGTAAGTGCCAGTAGAGTGATGAACTATCACAGGTCTTGTCCCAGAAAATAACTTCAAATTTCTGCTGATCATATTAGAGATTATGTGATCATTATTAATATGCAGGTGCCCAAAGAAGCCAGATAGATGCTAGTACATTGTTAATTTTCTTTTTCCATAAAGGCTACCAGTTTTCTATCACAAACCACAGTAGGCTTCCGAGATGACTAGGTTCACAGATAAATTCCTCTAACAATATAAGTACACACAATTCCATCTTTCTCAATGCTCTTTAAATACTGGTGTTATTGTCCTTTTTTTAAAAATTTTTTTAGTGGTACAAAATTATGGGATGCATGAGAAATTTTGTGCATGTGTATAATGTGTAGTGATGATGTCAGGGTGTTCAGCATGTCCACCACCCAAATGCAGTGCATTTCTGTTAAGTATGAACATCTTACTTGAATTCATTCCACCTGTCTTGCTATGTTTGTACCCTTTAGAACACTTCTTTTCACACTTTTCCTCACTCCCATTTTCTCTTCCCAAACTCTGTTGTCTTTTTTTCCACTCTCTACTTCTGTGTGTCCAATTTGTTTAGTTCTCACATATGAGAACTTATAATGTTGGATATTTGTCTTTCCTGTGCTTGGTTTGTTTCACTTGAAGTGATGACTTCCAGATCTATCTGTGTTGCTGCAAATGACATGACTTTGTTTGTCTTTATGTTGGAGTAGTCTTCCCTCGGGTGCATGTGCCACAGGTGCCTTTCTCCTGCATCCGTGGAGAGCAGTGCGGCAGTGGACACGTG
>NW_003852595.1:25962-26285 GCF_000181295.1 Otolemur garnettii | reverse complement strand
TTCATCCGTGGAGAGCGGTGCGGCAGGGGACCTGTGATGGGGGGTATCCCATTCATCCGTGGAGAGCGGTGCGGCAGGGGACACGTGAGGGGGGTATCCCGTGCATCCGTGGAGAGTGGTGCGGCAGTGGACACGTGAGGGGGGGTATCCCGTGCATCCGTGGAGAGCGGTGCGGCAGTGGACACGTGAGGGGAGGTATCCCGTTCATCCGTGGAGAGCAGTGGGGCAGTGGACACGTGAGGGGGTATCCCGTTCATCCGTGGAGAACAGTGCTGCAGTGGACATGTGGGCGGGGTATCCCGTTCATCTGTGGAGAGCAGTGC
>NW_003852595.1:21277-24867 GCF_000181295.1 Otolemur garnettii | reverse complement strand
CAGTGCTGCAGTGGACATGTGGGGAGGGTATCCCGTTCATCCGTGGAGAACAGTGCTGCAGTGGACATGTGGGCAGGGTATCCCGTTCATCCGTGGAGAGCGGTGCGGCAGTGGACACGTGAGGGGGGTATCCCGTTCATCCGTGGAGAACAGTGCTGCAGTGGACATGTGGGCAGGGTATCCCGTTCATCTGTGGAGAGCAGTGCGGCAGTGGACATGTGAGGGTGTATCCTGTTCATATATTGATTTCTTTTCCTTTGGCTCAAAGGATCAAATAGTAATTCTGTTTTTAACTTCTTGAGACATAGCCATACCTTTTTCCATAATGGCTTTACTAATTTACATTCCCACCAAGCTTGTGTAAGAGTTTGTTTTCTCTGCATCCTGGTCAACATTTTTCTTACTTTTTTTCTTTTAATGATAGCCCTCGTGTCTGGAGTAAGATGAGATCTCATTGTGCCTTTGATTTGCATTTCCCTGATGATTAAAGATTTTGATCATTGTTTTCATGTACCTGTTTTTCATTTGTATATCTTCTTTTGAGAAATGTTTATTTGCATCCTTTGCTCACTTTTTAATGGGATTTTTTGCCATTTCAATATTTGAGTCCCTTGTATGTTTTAGACATTAGTCCCTGTTGCATGGATAATTTAAAAATGTTTTCTCCCATTCAGCAGGTTGTCTGTTCACTCCGTTGACTAGTTTTTTGCTATGCAGCAGCATTTTGATTTAAATAAATCCCATTTATCCATTTTGTTTATGTTGCCTGTGCTTTTGGGGTCTTAGTCACCTTCCTCACTTAGACCAATATTCACAAAGTTGGTGAGCCCTTCAGTCAGAAATGACCTAGAAAATGTCTTTGTTGCCATCATGGCTGTTGATATTACAATGATAAAACCTCATTATCCCAGATTCTGTGCGAGAGAATGTGAGGCAGAGCCCCATGGAGAGAACACGAGGCAGAGCCCCATCAGCCCAAAGCAGACATGTAACGTGGACCAAAAGTGAAACTCTGTTGTTAACACCCCTGAGATTTAGCCTAGTTTGGCCTCCCTTCTCCTGACCCTAACACCATTTCGTGGATGTA
This sequence comes from Otolemur garnettii, assembly GCF_000181295.1. NCBI lineage: Eukaryota > Metazoa > Chordata > Mammalia > Primates > Galagidae > Otolemur > Otolemur garnettii. The sequence goes on along the minus strand of NW_003852595.1, from coordinate 23,780 downwards.
CCTAGAACAAGGGAAGAGTCCATGGAGGAGGTGCATTAGTCCAGGTAAAAATACTTAAAGGGATTTGTTAGCAAAGGATTTGGCAAGGAAACAAAAAGCTTATTTCATTCTAAAACACCATTCATTGCATGATCTAGCCTTAGTTTAGTAATAGTTTTGGGAGAGAAAAGAAAATCTTTATTAAAAGCATACAAAACTCTGTAAGGAAATGATGATAGCATGCATTTAACCAGAAAAGTCTATTTTTTCTATTTCATTATTCCTGTGAAAATCTAAATCCAACCTTTTTTTCACTTTGAGTCTGAAAAGCCTTCTAAACCACCTCTGTGCTTCAGTATCGATGACATGACCTTTTTTAGAACCAGGGTACATATCTTGATTTTCTCAGTTTAGCACTTTTAGGACATAAAAGAATTTTAAAGACAATCACAGCATACTAAGAATTCATCTGCGTTTTCTATTTAGTTAATTGTGTCATTCTGGCTTACCAAGTTGCGTGTCACTAGACTTTACATAGTTCTTTTGGAAACCACCAATTTTTGATGGTAGATAATTAGCACCATCACAATGCATGTATTATTTACATTAATCTCATGTAACTTCAACAATTCTTCGACCTATTCTGAGATATTTCATAATTTCTGCTGCTTTTAATTTTGTTGTCTGAGATAGGCAGGAGATTTATCTCTGTGAGTACCAACAACAAATCAAAATACGGTTTTTACTTAATATACATCTTCCCAGCTTTGGTCCCATAAAGCCCTTATTTCTTCATCTTTTACTATATTTGTATTTTAATTTCTTTTTCCACATGGATCAGCTTTTTAAGCATTGGAATTTTCTCCATCCTCTTCTCTGTCCCACACTCTAAACCAGGTGTCCTCAAACTACAGCCTGCGGGCCACATGCAGCCCGCCTAGGACATTTATCTGGCTTTGCCACCTCTGCCTGTCCTGCTTAGCAGCCTACTCATCCAGGGGCCCACAGTCCGGCCCTCCAACAGTCTGAAGGACAGTGAACTGGCCCCCTGTTTAAAAAGTTTGAGGACACCTGTGTCTAAACCACACATCAGCTTTATTGCATTGATTACTTCCTCTTGAAACTTACCCTGAGAAATTCCTCATTCTCTGTGATCATTGAAATTCAAATTTTAAATACATAGTTTTCTTTGAAAATATTTATGAAAATGTTGGATTTTCCTACAATGTTCTCTAGAAAAAAATAACTAAATTGCATTACTTCTGGATGTGACTTTTCTTTATATTCTGCTTGTTCCCTGTATGTGCCTCTGAGGCATGGTGGCAGGGGTGAAAGCAGATGTTTTTGTCATTGTGGTGGTCTTATTCTTTTCTGGGTTAAGTTAGTATGATTGAAAGGATCCTCTGTTCAGAAGCCCTTGATTCTATAATACCTTCTGTATTATAGAACTTCCCTTCCTCATGTGCCCTATCTATAAATTTTGTTATTTTTTAATATATTTTACATGTAAAGGACAGAAGATTACAATAAAAGAGAATTATCAGTTAATTAATTGTGTGAACTACCATAGTGTGATAAAATATAGCATGGATAATTTAGGTCAATATTTACCTAGATTTTACTTTTCTAATATATAAACTAAAAACCACTTCAGGAAGGCAAATTATTTCCATCTTAATGTAATTTTTATAATTATTTCTGGATTTGTATTTTATAGATGAAATACAAACTGTTTTGAAGGAAAGGATTTGTATTTTATAGATACAATACAAACTATTTTGAAGGAAAGGAGATGATTGTTGATTAATGTACAATAACAAAACAGATTTTTGTACATGAAAACATCTAATAAGGTGAGGAAAAATAATTATCAGCACTGTGCTTTGGGTATTACTACACTCTTGGTGAGTTTCTACAAATGTTCAAAAGAACTTTATGATACCTTTTTGTTTTTTATTTTCTTTCTCAGTGGACTCAGATTGTTGAAGAATAATTTTGAGCTCAAGAAATAATCAAGTGATTATTCTCCAAAAACCATTGTCTCCAAATTGTTACTATGAAGAAGCTTGTTTATTTGACATTAACAAATTTGTGTTTGTGCCTTGATTTGTGCCAAAAGAAACTGTAATTTAAGAAAAAAAAGGTATGTAACTGGCAAACAACCGTCTCCTCCCCAAATCTTCATAAACAGAAAGGTTTTGTATTATCCTTGAGTTCTTAAAAACATCTCTGCTGGAGAATTCTAAATAAATGTCTGCTATTTAATGAGCTTTGCTCTTGAATAGCTTAAAAGAAAGATATAAAGTGACCCCAGGTGAATGTTTTTAGAAAGCTGATGTGGGCAATTAGAAGATGGTTCACACCACAAACATGCTTTAACCTTTAACCTAAAATTCTTTAATGAGCATCGGCCTATTATAAGTCCCAGGAGGAATTTAGTCCCTTGATTGCAAGCTCCCCTGCTTCAGCAAACATAGAGGGGGAAATGAAAAAGCTTTCACAGTGGTTTTTTTTTTTTTTTTTT
>NW_003852595.1:18944-21101 GCF_000181295.1 Otolemur garnettii | reverse complement strand
TTGCAGCCGTCATTGTTGTTTGGCGGGTCCGGGCTGGGGATTCGAACCCGCCACCTCAGGTGTACGTGGCTGGCGCCTCAGCCGGTTGAGCCACAGGCGCCGAGCCACAGTGGTTTTTAAACTTGCGTTGTTAAAGACTACTTTTCACAGAGATAATCTATGGGAAATTATTAATTAAATTCAATTTAATCCCAATGGTGTACTTTAGGGTCTGTTCTACAAGTTGACCTGTTCATTTTTAAGTTGGGAACTTCCTGCCCTGCTCTCCCTTCTAACCTGCATGGTTCGTTCCCTTATTCCTTTTTTGCCTCTTCAACAAAACACAGCAGGGCATCTTTAAGCTACTGCTTTGTTTGCATCCTAGGACACTTTTCTATACTGTTTCGATTAGTTAAAGAAGTGAAAAGATGTTATTTGAGGTGGTTGGGTAGTAGTAACAATAATACTAAGACCTTTGCAAGACACAGACTGAATTTTGATTCGTGTTGCTGACCTTGGGATTCTGAATTAAATGGTTGCACAGGATGAGAACCCGCGGGATCTGCTCATTGCTCTCAATCTGAGAGCCTAACAGCAAACTCTCCTACTTTTATTCCAGCCTTGTTTTTCTCTTCCTTCTGGCCAATAGCTTTTTAAAGTGCACTAGGGCAGGCTATGGTGCATTTGGTAGATTGCTTGATGGAAATAAGACAGGAAAAGTAGTCACTTCAGAATTCATATCTAAACCAGATGGGAAGCAGGATCATTTCAGTGGAACTCTGCCAAAATTAATCCTTTAATGTTCAGGCTAAATGTGTTCCTGCAAATGTCAAAGCCTCTGGCTGCACTAATACTGAATTTCTTAGAAACAAAATATTTGGGACATTTTACAACTTTACTTCTGATAAAACTGACTTTTATTTGTTATCCTCAAAACATCTCTGAGTTTTGTAATAATTCTAAATGTGCATTATTTTCAGTAATGATTAATCCAATATGTATTTAACAGACAGATTTCAAGCGTCTCCATGTGCCCAGGCTGGCAAGGCACTGGAGTTCTGTTCTGACATTGTCCTTTTCCTCAGGAATTTAATATTCTTCAACATGATTTTTTTTTTTTACTTTCCCATGAAATTTTCAAAGGAATTGCCAGGTACCTTTGAGTATCTTCAAAGCCTCAGAGAGAAGTCTTTACTTAGTTATAAAGACGGCAGAAGATAGACTATATTGTTTCTAGAATAAAAAAGGTATTGCAATTCCTTGATAATATGTTCAACAGAAATTAATGTGCTAAGTGGATAATTATGTGCCTAGGATATTTTGCTACTTAATGAGAAATAAAGGTTTTCCTAAACGGTATGTGTTTGAAAAACTTGTTGAGCTTATCCATTAGTATACCCTTATTTTAGATATAGCATACAACTTTATATAATATCACCTTTAAATGGAAAAAGTATCTGACCATTTATCCCACTGGAGAGTTGGGATTTTAAATTTTATTGTCTCATTGCTGTTTCATTTGACCAGGTTAGTTATGGTCAAATGAAACAGTGATGTTTATGGCCCATTAAAAGGACTATTGAAGTGTGTTGTCATTTTGGACCTGAAAAAAATAATAAATGCCACATTATCCAGCCCCCTAAAGTATTGGAAAACCAAAGCCAGAAAGATGACATGTGCCTCTAATGCTGCTGTCCATATAGTACTGGTTAAAATTCCAGGCCCGGAACAAGGCAGAGCTGAATTCAAGGTTCAGTTCTTAACCAATACCAGGCTTCCATCCTTTTGTCTTGCAACAAATCATTTTAACCAACCATGTGTTGGTTTTGATTTTCTGTTTTTATAGAAAAATAGAATAAAAGAAATGATTTACTTTCTAAAATAGTCAGTACAGTTTATTTTTATAAACTGTAATGCAGCCCCACAAATGGTGCTCTGTGACTGTGCAGCCCTGAGTGGAGCTATGTGGTCCAGGCACCATCTGGCTGCACTGGTCATGAGCCTTGTTTCTCAGACATTGTAGAATCTGAAACAACATTTTAATCATGATACTTTGTAATAAGTCCCTTTGCAAATTGGGAATTGCCTGACTCAATGACTCTCTCTTGCTTTCGGCTTGTAGCTGAAGAATATGGGTTTTACAACTATCAGTCCTGCCAGTGGCTTCTGGCTGTCTTA
>NW_003852595.1:10335-17059 GCF_000181295.1 Otolemur garnettii | reverse complement strand
TGGCAAAGAGTAATTGCTCCATAAATGTTAGCTATTATTGGAACACCAAAGTAAATGCCTTTGTTCAGGAATGTGACTTTGTATTTAAGACTTTGGTGGTTGGCTCAGGTTTAACCTGATAAGTTGTTCTCTGTATCTATAATTCAGTATAACTCCTCTGCTAAGAATAGCCCTGAGTTGGCATGAAGTTATAAATTATATGTAAACAATATGGTTCAAAAGTCACAGATAGCAAAGAATCTAATATTGCCTGTAGCAAATTTCAGGCTAAGAAAGACACCTTCTAGGTGGTACAGTGGTTAAGAGCAGTCACTCCAGAATCAGTTGTGTGAGTTTGTATGCTGACTTGTCTCTTCACTAACTCTGTGACCTTGAGCAAGTTATTTGACCTCTCTTTTCCCCAGAATCATCTTCTGCCAAATAGTAGTCATAATACCACCTATCCCAGAAAGTTGTCATCTATATATACAACCACACACGTACACACTGTACACACTCACATAGGAGGTCACATATATAAAGCGATTCCCGAGGTCCTCAAACTTTTTAAACGGGGGCCAGTTCACTGTCCCTGAGACCATTGGAGGGCCGGACTGCAGGCCCCAGGACAAGTCGGCTGCTAAGCAGGACAGGCAGTAGCGGCAAAAACACCTGGCAGGCTGGATAAATGTCCTAGGCAGGCCGCATATGGCCTGCGGGCCATAGTTTGAGGACACCTGGATTAGACAAATGAAACACGCAGGGCTAAGAGCAATGCCGGGTGTGAAGTAAGCACTACAGAAGTGTTGGCTGTTATTCATATTTGGTTTGTGTATGCATGTCTTCTGTTTTTAAGGGAAAAGAAATTAGAAACATTGTAATTTTTCCCCTGCGGTAAATTTGTGGGAATTGATCTAGAACCTCCTCTCCCTCAACTCCTCCCACCCTACCTGTGGACATTAAATCCACAGATATCCAAGTCCCTTAAATAAAATGATGTAGTGTTTACATATAACTTACACGTATCCTCCCATATGCTTTAAATGATTTATTAGATTACTTATAATACCTAATGCAGTGTAAATGCTATCTAAATAGTTGTTCTATACTGCTTAGGGAATAATAACAAGGAAAAAGTCTGTACATGCTCAGTACAGACAAAACTATCTTTTCTTTAAAAAATATTTTAAGTCTACTGTTGGTGGAATCCACAGATGGGGAGTCCTTGGAGGGCCTGTTTTACTGGCTTAATCAAACTACATAAGAAGAAAAGCCCCTTTTACCCTCTCCTGCTATAACCTTAAAATACGTATAATTGGCATTTTATTTATAAACAGAGTTAGTACCTTTTTCTTATTTAAAATTTCATTTTTTAATTAGCAACCATATGAGGATTCAACAAGGACAGAGACTCAAAAAACAGTTGTTTTTTTCTTAATTCATCAGGCTAGAGCAGAGTTTAAGCCAAGTTGGAATCTCTCCAGCTCTAGCCACAACCTAATCTCTGTATCCAGACCTCCATCACATTGGCTGAAAGCTGGCTTCACTTCCTCTGAGGACATAGAGGGAGGGCACTCATGGCTTTCCCAAGTTTGAGAATCCCTCACTCCTGCTACTTGGGGCCACTCAGCCAAAGACTGGAACATTCGTTTGTTCTGGAGCTTACACAAGTAGGAGCCATAAACCACGACCTTGGTGAGGTCTGATGATTCCAATGCTTTTAGATGAAGCATGGCCTCTTTCACCTACTCTAAGGGATCTGAGATCAGTCTGGACCAAACATGGATCCTGCCAGGGGTGTCTGGACCTGGAACACCTCTTCATCTTTCAGATCTTCCAGAACTTTCACCCATGGTGGGATATCTTTACTTTCTGGGATCATTCTCATCTTGGGACCTTAAAGATGATCTAAACTTTAATGATGTTATAGAAAAAAAGAGGTTCTGTTTGTACTTAGAAAAATTTGTAAAAGTGTACTTTTAAAGGACTTGGTAGACTCTGTCATTGCCACATTCTGTGGTTTTTCCTTTGCCTATTGCTCCCTGGTGGTCTTCGCACTTGACATTACTGCTTTGTCCTTGACATCATCCTTTCCCAGGCAGCCTGATGCAGACAGGGCTTCCCTCACAACCATGGCCTCCTGGGCCTCCCTGGCAGTCCTTTTGTCACCTGCTCCTCCCTGGACATGTCTGCCAGTAACAAGCTTGGCCTTCCCTCCTCTGAAATAGTCCTTGGAGGGCTCACTGATTCCCAAGACCTTCTCTTCCCAGTCTAAGTTAAGGCCTCACATTTGACGTATTCGCTCAGCTCATCCCTAGCCCCACAACACCTGCTGAACTTTCTCCCTGAATTCTAAAAAAAAATAATTTTCCCCTCACATCACTCCCGAGTATCAGTAATAGCAAACTGAGCCCATGCTGGGCTTAACATGTCGTTGCTACTTCTAACCCATTTCCCTATATCCCTTTCTTTAAAAAAAAAAAAAAAAATTCAAATTAATGTGAGGGTACAAATGTTTAGGTTACATTGTCTTCAATTCTAAGGTAAAGTTCAAGTTGCACTTGCGCCCTTCACCTAGGGGTCATACTGAACACCTCACATTGTGCCATCAGGTGAGACCCCACGAATCACCCTCCCTCCTGCCCCTTCCCTCCTTCTCCTCTTCCCTGTCCCTCGCTAGACTATATTTGTGTTTTAGCTTTCCTATGGGAGTGCAGTTGTTTATATATTGGTTTCATATTAGTATTGAGTACATTGGATACTTTTTTTCCATTCTTCAGATACTTCCCTAAGAAGAATGTTTTCATCTCCACCCATCATGGCTGAACAGTGCTCCATGGTGACATGTGCTGCAGCTTGATCCATTCATGGGTTGATGGGCACTTAGGTTGCTTCCACGACTTGGCAATTGTGAACTGAGCTGCAGTAAACATTCTGGTGCAGATGTCCTTGTGGTGAAATGATTTGTGGGTAGATACCTAGTAATGGGTTTGTGGGATTAAATAGAAGGTCAACTTTTAGTTCTTTAAAAATTCTCCAGACTTCTTTGTGTGAGGATCATGTTAGTTTGCTATCATTCCACATATCTAATGAAGGATATAAAGGATCTTTATAAACAGAACCATAAAACCTTGAGAAAAGAAATAACAGAAGATGTTAATAAATGGAAGAATATACCATGCTAATTGCTGGGAGGTATCAACATTGTTAAAAAGTCCATACCACTCAAAGCGATCTACAAATTTAATGCAGTCCCCATCAAAGCACCTGTCATACTTGGAAGAACTTGAAAAAATAGTACTTAATTTCACATGGAACCAGAAAAAACCCAAATAGCCAATCCAATTTTCAGAAATAAAAAAAATCTGGAGGCATCATGTTACCAGATTTCAGGTTACACTACAAGTCTATAGTGATCAAAGCAGTATGGTACTGGCAAAAAATATAAATATAGATTTATGGAATAGAATAGAGAATCTAGAGATGAACCCAGCCATGTATCACCACTGATCTTTGATAAACCAAACAAAAGCACGCACTGGAGACAAGAATCCCTATTTAATAGATCGTTCTGAGAGAACTGGTTTGCCATGTCTACAAGATTGAAACTGGACCCACACCTCTCACCACTGACAAAAATTGACTCTCACTGGATAAAAGATTTAACATGAAACAGTAAAAATTATAGGAGATAGTATGAGGAAAATGCTTGACAAAATACTCCTTTCTTAAATTTCCTTTTGATTCTTCTCCCCTGATGTGGTATCACCACTACCTTCCTTTGTAGGCCAGAACCTTGTCATACTCAAAACTACCTCCTAAGAGACATTGCCACTGCAGGAATAAACTGTCCCTTCTACAGCTTTCCCATTTCCACACACGTCAAGTGCAGACACTTATGCCTGGCTTTCTAATATTTTTATAGTTTGCCTTGAAAGCCTGTAGGCCCATATGTCTTGTGTGGGCCCACTTGGACTGTACTATAGGAAGACTTCTTCCCCGGATCCGGAACACACCTTGCCTTCTCCACGCCAGCCCGTGCAGCTCTGAGCAACCACCACTATTATGCTGAGCATCTGATGCTCCTTATGACTATCTGCACTTGTGCAGGATGTATTAACTTAATTTTCAGGATATATAAAGATATAAACCTTTCTTGAAACATTTAAAATTATATTCAGATGTTACAGAGCATCTGAAACAGTAAAGAAAGAACACATAAAACCACTGAATATCATTCCCAAAGGAGACCAAAGAGAAAATGTGCTTCCCAGTTGTCATATACAAATGAGGAATCTGAACACCTGAGATGGATATTTTAAAATTTAATAGTTATATATTTAGATTTATGGTTAGCTTCTATTCATGGAAAGTGGTATCTAGTTACCATTTACATTATTGGCATGAAATTTTATTTTAGAATAAATTTGCTTTTGATAATAAATATTAATTTAGAGAGAAATGTTAAGTAAATAATAGCTCTAAAGTAAGAAAATAGGGCATGAATTGTGAGAATAATACTCAAGTGATAGAAGTCTTGAAAACACTGTAATATATTATGGTTAGAGTCTCTGTCTAATCAATTACTGCTGACTGACTTATAACTCTCATCATCAACCTGGAAAATAGCTGTCAGACCCATTTCTTTAAAGACCATTATGACAAAATAAGCAGACATTAATTTTCACAGCTGTGTTTTCAGCATAAGGTCAAAGGAAGAGAAAAAGGTTAACTGACAAGAATGATCTGGGGCCCCCAGGAGGTTGTCTGGTCCCTGTGCTCACTGAGGTGGTAGCATAATTCAGGCCAGTGGCACCTCAGCTGGAGTCAGGGAACAGAGACACCCTTTAGCTCCCCGCTGCTCTTCCTAGGACTCTCCTGGCCACACAAAGCTGAGCTGGATAAGCTACACAGACAACACTGAATGAGTCCAAAAACAGTTCAAACTCCCCTGTGCACAAAAACATTAAAAAGGAGCAAGGTCTTTGGATTTCGTGTGCCAGTTCTTACTCACCCTCCCTTTTGTACTCTTTTTTTAATTTTTTTTTTTTTTTTGAGACAGAGTCTTATTTTGTCACTCTCGGTAGAGTGCTGTGGCATCACAGCTCACAGCAACCTCAACTGAAGGGATTCTCTTGCCTCAGTCTGGATTACAGGCCCCCACCACAATGCCTGGCTATTTTTTGATTGTAGTTGTCATTGTTGTTTGGCAGGCCTGGGCTGGGTTCCAATCCATCACCTCCAGTGTATGTGGCTGGCACCCCAGGTGCTGAGCTACAGGCACCAAGCCAGCCTTTCTTACTCTTGAAAGCTTTAACAACCACCCTCAGCAGCCCTACCTTGTAGTGGTTCCCATCTTCAAGCTTAGCCCCCCTTGCCCAGGCCTCAAGGTAAACCCTCTGTAGGGGACACAGACAGACTGCAGCTGCAGATCTGTTCATGATGGGCCTGACGGGTCAAAATCTAAAATGCAAAGGACTCTGAATATCAGGAAACATGAAAAGGGGATCCCCCGTGCAAACTACCCAGAGTTAGGCCAAATTTCACAGATTAAGGGCACAGGCTTTAATAGCTGCAAGTTTCAGGGGCCTCTGACCAACTCATACAACTTCAGGGGTCCCCATAAGCCCCTCAGGTTTGGTAATTTGCTGGAGCAACTCACATAAACTCAAGAAAGCACTATACTAACAACTGAAGGTTTATCATTGGACCAGCCAAATAAAGAGACACCTAGGGTGAGGTCTGGGAGAGTCACCAGCATGAACCTTCTGTGTCCCCAGGACCTCTTCCTTCCTGGTTCATCAGCCAGGAAGCTTCCCAAGTCTTGGTGTCCAGAATTTGTATTGTTGTTTCACTGTGCAAACCTGATTAATCCTTTTCAATATGACTAGACTCAATCTCCAATCCTACTTCCATCTTAGGAGGTTGGGGAAGGTCAGGGGGATGGTACAGGTGTCAAAGCCCTAAACCTTTAATCACATAATCAGTCTTTCTGGCATGGCCAGTCCCCACCTTGAAACTATCTGTGGGCCTACAGAGAATTACCACATTAACATAAAATTTTATGTGTCCCCAGGGACCCAACATGCATAACAAAGATATTTCTATCACTTTGGAAATGTCAAGGGTTTGGAAGCTCCCTCCCAAGCACCAGGACAAAGCCAAATAAATGCTTTATCACTCAACATACAGAAAATGGAATAAGAATTGGACCTATATTAAGTCTGAAAAAAACAAGACAAAAAAATAAAAATTATGATTTTTGTAGTAGAAGAACGTGGAGGAAGGATGAAGTATTTGAAACTGATGATTTCTTTTTTTTTTTTTTAAACAGTCTCACTTTGTCATCTCTGGTAGAGTGCTGTGGCGTCACAGCTCACAGTAACCTTAAACTCTTGGGCTTAAGCAATTCTTTGCCTCAGCCTCCTGAGTAACTGGGACTACAGGTGCCCACCACAACACCCAGCTATTTTTAGAGACGAGGTCTCTCTCTGGCTCAGGCTGGTCTCGAACCTGTAAGCGCAGGTAATCCACCGACCTTGGCCTCCCAGAATGCTGGGATTACAGGCGAGAGCCACCACGCCCGGCTGTTTGCTGGTTTTTACTGCAATCTGAATGAACCTAAGCTCTGAAGTAATTGTTAGTTTTCACCTGTAAAGAATGATGTTAATAGAGTCCCTAAAGTACAAAGTATATCCAGTCTAGATTTGTGAAGAGTTTGGGGAGGGTGGGAAAAGAAATACAT
>NW_003852595.1:2414-9446 GCF_000181295.1 Otolemur garnettii | reverse complement strand
CTTCCTAAAAAAGCCTTGATGTCAACCCTGCTAGACAAAGTAGGATAGATTGTTTGCAACTGCCAGGACTGTAGGACTCCCAGAGAAGGGTGGAGTCTGGCGGTCTTCTCCAGGCCCGAGGCAGCCTCTGTGAACAGGTGGGTGCATCCAGCGCCCGGGTCAGCCTGCAGCTGTCTCAGATGGCCCTGGTTAAAGCCTGCCTTGGGCTTAGGGAACATCAGCCTCTGCGTGGCTCCAGTTGACTCTGGTCATTATAACTGTAACTAATGATCTTCATCAGCCCTGGGACATGATGGATGGGGACTATCAGGGCCTCACCCCGAACTCATAGTTTTAAGTCTCAGGTGCACCTGGAATCACACCCACAGTTCGTGTGCTTCTCAGTTGGGCCTGTTTCCTGCAGTGCTTGGATCAGGAACAGATGAAAGCTGTGCTTCAGAATCTTCTCCCTCCCTAGCATATTTCTCAGAGAAAGCCTGGGCTGTCGTTCTTTGAATTGTCTGCTCCCAGCATTTTACTCCCTAATTAGCATGGATGAGACGCAGCTAAGATTTTTTTTCCTTTTTGTACTTTACTGCACACACTTGTTCTGCATTGCCAATGAACTAGTGAACTGCTAAATCCTTTCAGCAGGTTTATTTTCCTTTGAATAATAAAAAGAGGTGCCTTGAATTTGGTTGTCCTTTGCTGCATGTTTATTATGCTGACAGCTTTTATTATGTTGCTATTTTTCTGCGAATAATAGCAGTGACGATTATTCTCTAGGACCATAGAGGGTAATGTATGCCAGAAAGCAGAGATGGGTACATGCAGGAAGGGCCAGTTAATATTTACAAAGAGAATAAACTAAGGCTGATCTTACATCTTTTCAGCCTTGAAAAAGAGAACTAATTTTCTGTACTGAAAAAACCTAAATCATGGAACATATACTCCACTATTAAAAGATTATTAAAGGTGATGCTATGAAAGGTACCGTGATCTGTTTCTACTCATAAAACACAGGACTCTCTTTCCTACCCATCCTAGTCTCCAGCACCAACTGTGTCTTTCAATTCAATTATGACCCTGCTGACCTGGAGCTAGTGTCAGGCCCCATAAGCTAAGGATTTCCACAAGACTGCCTCCACTCTTGGTGCCGGTCGCAGTTCCAGGCTCTCATACCGCTGGCTGACCAGCTACAAATCAGGGGGTTCCAACACCCACTCCTTTGATTCAGCAGTTTGCTAGAACAGCTCACAAAACTCGAGGAAACACTTTACTTACTTACCAGTTGGTGATAGAGGCTGCAGCTCTGGAGCAGCCCAGTGGACAAGGCACACAGGTGTCTGCAGGGGCATCCTGGGATGTGTTTGCCAGCCGGCAGCTCTTTAACCCAATAATTAGAGGCTCTTTTATGATTCTTACATATTTTTTTGTTATGACTCAATATGAGGGTGCATATGATTAGGTGCATTATTTGCATTTGTGAAGTAAAGTCCAAAAACTGAGTTGTCAGCAAGCCCTTCACCCTTCCCACTCATGGAACCAGTGAGTGGGAACTAAGCAAGCCCCCTTCTCACTTCTTGAATTTAATTGTGTTTTGCTTTCCTGTGGGCTTATAGTTGATTCTCTACTAGTCTCAAATTAGTTGAGAACCTGGGATGCTTGCTTTTCCATTCTTGAAATACTTAAGAGAATGTTCTCCAACTCCATCCAGGTAAATACAAAAGATGTAAAGTCTCCCTCTTTTTATGGATGAACAGTACTCCATGGTGTACATATACCAGAGTTTATTAATCTGTTCATGGGTTGATAGACACTTTCGTTGTTTCCACGTCTTTGTGTTAATTGAGCTATCACAAATGTCCCTGTGATAAAATGATTTGTTTTTTCCTTCAGGGTAGACACCTAGTAATGGGATTGTGTGATCAAATGAGAGGTCTACTTTTAGCTCTTTAAGGATTCTCCATACTTCTTTTCAAAAAGGTTGTACTAGTTTTACAATCCCACCAATAGTGCATCTGTGTACCTCTCTCCACAGCCCCACAAGCATCTTCAGCTTTGAGACTTTGTGGTATGGGCTATTCTCCCTGGTGTTAGGTGGTATCTCAAAGTGATTTTGATTTCATTTTTCCGGTCATTAGAAATTATGAGCATTTTTGCATGAGTTTTTTTCTGCTTGGGTCTTTCTGATGATCAGCCCTTCCTGAAGCTACTTAAGATAACCCCATTACCTTAAACTCTTACATCATTGCAAGGGGCTTATTATGAATAATAAAAGATATTCCTCATACCCCATCACTCAGAAATTCCAAGACTTTTAGGACCCCTGTGCCGAGAACCAGGAACAAAGATTAGTATATATCTTACACACAGTTCGATTACACTGCAGTATCACAGAAGGGAAGCCAGGTCTCCACTGCTGAGCTAGAGTTTTGATCCTAGTAGTGAGCTTTTTTTGGCATTCTGGCCTTTAAAATTGGATCTGTCATCAAATCTAGTTGCTGTTCATAATTGATAAAAGGAGGTAGAAGAATAAGAGGATGAAGCAAAAGAGACAGAACTGCCTCGGGAACTTTCTCTCTTGACTTATAATTCAGAGTTAAAATTACCCTAATGCTGTGTCATTACAAGCAGAAGTGATCTACTGGGTTATAACAAAGTTTCAAGTATGCTCATACTTTGTGCAGTAAACATGTTTTGCACATACTGTGTGTAAAATGAAATGCAACTGGATTCCTACCATCTGTTCCAAAGACTCCTTGATGTTTACCTTGTAATATTTTATTGTTTGAATAATGATTCTTTGTTAGTGCTTTTCACCTTCCAGGTACCATACAAACATTAAGTAACTAATTTACACAACACCCAGGAGATACCCAGCTTGTAAAATTATAATAAACCTTCTTATTTTGCCTATTAGGAAACTGAGGCAAAGCACATCAGGGCCTGGTAACTCACCCTGTCATCATGTGTTACTTGGTTACCCTGCCTGACCCACTAAGAGCTCTGAGGTGCATGGGTGAGACCAGGAAAGCCACAATGGTTTTACTTTGTGTTCAGACCTGGTGTTTCTTTTGCTGATTCCTTCTGGTAACCATGGCAGAGTTGGGGATCAGAAGCCCCCAGTACAGATGTGGGGCTTCTGCCACTGTTCACCCTGAATGCCCATCATTTTTGTGTTAAAACTTTAGCATCTGAAGTCATTTGGGGAAAGGCAGAGTGAAGAAGTGAGACACAGATGTCCATAACAGAAGGGCAGAGAGCTCAGCTCATCCTGTAGAATGGCCCAAGATCATAAGGGTCTGGAAACAGAAAAAGTGATCTCTAGAAGATGTTCACTCTGCTACCGAGGGTGCCTTGCTATGTGATGAAGTGATGGGATGCTAGGGAGGGACTTCAGTGATCAAATGGTCACAAGGAATAATGTAAGAGGCTGGCCCTCAGGAAAAATGTAAGAGGCCAGCTTTCCTGTAAGAGGCTGGCCATCAGAAATAATGTAAGAGGCCGACCTTCCTGGCCAGCCTTCCTGTAAAAGGCCAGCCTTCAGGAATAATGTAAGAGGCTGGCCTTCAAGAATAATGTAAGAGGCCAGCCTTCCTGTTAGAATCCAGCCTTCCTGTAAGAGGCCAGCCTTCAGGAATAATGTTAGAAGCCAGCCTTCCTATAAGAGGCCAGCCTTTAGAAATAATGTAAGAGGCTGGCCTTTAGGAATAATGTTAGAGGCCGGCCTTCCTGTTAGAGTCCAGCCTTCCTGTAAGAGGCCAGCCTTCAGGAATAATGTTAGAGGCTGGCTTTCCTGTAAGAGGCCGGCATTCAGGAATAATGTTAGAGGCTGGCCTTCCTGTAAGAGGCCAGCCTTCAGGAATAATGTAAGAGGCTGGCCCTCAGGAGTAATGTAAGAGGCCAGCTTTCCTATAAGAGGCTGGCCTTCAAGAATAATATTAGAGGCCGGCCTTCCTGTTAGAGTCCAGCCTTCCCGTAAGAGGCCAGCCTTCAGGAATAATGTTAGAGGCCAGCCTTCCTGGCCAGCCTTCCTGTAAGAGGCCAGCCTTCAGGAATAATGTAAGAAGCTGGCCTTCCTGTCTTTTCAACCTGAGAGTCTGTCTTTCTCTGACCAAGGCCAGATGTGAACATAAGTCTTAACCTCTTTTCACATCCTGGTTTAATCAGCTCAGATGTTCCATAATTGGTTAGCACACATCTCTCCTGGAAGTTACATGCTTTCCCTTATGATAAATTTTATATTTTATGATCTGATCTTTCCAATAGAGTTTTCAAAAATAGAATATCACAAATCATGTGTGTACCCATTTATTTATTTTCTATAATGAAAACATTCATCCGTAAGCTATGTAGATATAGATCATTTACTCTCTATAAATATCACTACGTGTTATAAATTAATTCAAAGTGGGAACTTATTTGAAAAACTTTATACAGTTAATATTTGGCTATATAGCCAGAGCTCTATCTCCTATACACTAATAGATCACAGTTACTAGTTTTTCCAAGAAAATTTTCTGAACCAGATGTTCCAAAAAGTAGCCTATTTTGATTATCGATAACTTGGCAACAGTCACAGCTAAATGTATGCAAAGGGTTTCTCAGAATAAAGTCTGAATTTAGAAAACCTGATCCAAAAACTAGCTTTCCTTTTAACATTTCTGTAGGATATAATTTTCATTTCAGATGGTAGTCATGAGAAATACATGCTAGGTTTAATTTCTCAGTGAAAGTATGAGTTTCAAAATCTACTTTAATCAAAACATGGTCATTGTGTCAAACTGATTCTAGGTATGATTTTGTGGAAGTCGAAGACATATCTGAAACCAGTACCATTATCAGAGGACGGTGGTGTGGACACAAGGAAGTTCCTCCAAGGATCACATCAAGAACAAACCAAATTAAAATAACATTCAAGTCCGATGACTACTTTGTGTCTAAACCTGGATTCAAGATTTATTACTCTTTTGTGGTAAGTAGGTTAACCACCCTATGATTAAAAGCAGACACTGGTTTTATGAAGTATAGAGATCAATTTCTATGATTAAATACAGTAGCATGAGGGTGAATGAACTTTATTAGTTCCTTATAGCATAGTTTGTTCTACCTTATGGTCAAAATGCTAAAGTGTTTTGTCAGTAAGAAATACCATTTGGGGTCTATTAAGCCAACCTCTGAGCCATATTCTCAGAAAGAGAGCATACTAAATAGAATAGGGAAAATAGTTTACAATAAAATAGATAAGTTACCTTTGATTGAACTAAAGCAAGGCAAATGTATAGCCAAAAAGAAATTATGGGAGAGTTGAACAGATTTTAAGAATTAAAACTAAAGAAAATAATTCCTCTTTTGGTTTGAAAACGTATCTATAAATTCCATTGCCGGAAAAAGTCTTGATGATTTTAGTTTAAATTATGACCCAAATTTTGGGAATGGCCTGTGTTATAATCATGGAGGCTCAGTGTTGGCAAGCATTTTCAGAATCAAAAGGTCCATCCAACTCAGGACCGGAGAGTATGGACCCTGTGTGCTGTGCTCATGCTTATTTGTTGTCTTTCCAGCTTAAACACCTCAGTAGCCGTTTTCAACTTTAAATGTTTCTCATTGTTAGAAAATAATCTCATACTGATGCAAAATCTACTAAGTAATTAATTTTAGTTGTTGTTATACACAAACATGTATATTCTTTTTCATTCATTAATAAAACAATACTAAGTTCCTGCCCTTTGTCAGACACTCTGATAACTGTAGTAGATACAAAGTTACGCAAGGCAGGCAGGACCCTGAACCTCCTGGGCTTCATCCTCAGGTAGAGGCTGGAAGGCAAACAATGAAATCAATTAACCAGGACTGAGTGCTGAAGGCTCCGTCCACATGGAAACGGGTTGTTTTGCCTAAACAGCATCTTAAAATTAGCACCAAGTCCTCACAGGCTGGGCCTGTCGCCTTTTCTTACTGGCAACAGTTTTCATTCTCCTTGGGTTTGTCTCTGTCTCTTTTCCCAGTGTGGATGCCAAAGGGAAACATACTACTATACATGGAATCAATTTGTTGGGGCTTTATTTTCTCTTAAAAATTAAATTTAGAAAAAGAAGAATCTTGTTTTATTTTTTAATTTAATGGCCTTTGTATCATGGTTGAGTGAATTTTACATCAGAACATCATAAGTGAAAAAGTAGCATGTGGTGACGCTGATTCTAGTTTTAATTTGAAAATAATCTATCAAACATTGATAGCACATAAACCCAGTAATGCTGCTCAGCATTAAACTTAAAGTGTGAACATTTGGTTTCTACATTTCTTCACTTTTTAATGTGTTCAGTGGTGCATTTGTTTATAATTGTTCATGGACAGAGCAGGCTTGGCATGTTAGAACGGTGATGGACAGCCTTAGTGAAGGATCTTTTTATCTTTTAAAATACAAGCACTATTAGTGTTAATTTTTGATTACGACTAAGCTGAATGGCCCACAAGTCAGTAAGAAACACCATAACTCTAACACACTGTCTTTAATGCAAAACAACTCCATTTGTAGAAGGCAATGCAGGGAAAGTTTTCAGGAAGACGAGTCGTCCTGTTGGAAATGCTCTGGGTTATGGCACCGGCTCATCTCATTTCCTAGCCAACGTTAACTGGAATGTTGGGCAGCCTTGGTGGGTGGGATGTAAACTGTTTGGCATCATGCAACTCATTTACCCCACCAGCATATTGAATTTCGTTTTTTCTGAGAAATGATGATAACTCTGACATTTTTGTGTATTTCTCAACCCGTCTCTTGGTCTGCGTCCTTTGTGAATACAGACTTGTTCCCCTCCTAATAGGCTTCTGGCACTAAATACAGTCAACTAGGTCCAAAGTGCTTTGGTGGCTGAATTCCAAGAGGTAGAATGAGCTTAACTTCCAGGTATGTGGGGATCTAGATCATGTGGTTTTTTGACAAAACTTGTCTGTTTGATTCTTGGCTCAGTAGGGATAGTAGGTCACATGTGGCTTGACCCTTGTGGAAGCTCACTTCATTCATGTTTCAGTTTCCCTTGCACGGACTTT
>NW_003852595.1:0-429 GCF_000181295.1 Otolemur garnettii | reverse complement strand
TTGTTGGAACACAAACAATGTAAGAACAACACAATAAAAGTGGGCAATTTATCCTCATGTGACTAAGCTAAATCCTTAAACAAAGCTGGAGAGTAAAGGGACTCATTCACTTTGTGAAGTGTGGAAACTTTGCCCTTTTGCATAGCCAGTTAGAAATTTTTAATCATTCTCAATATCCATGATGTTCTGGCCTCTTCACCAAGACCGTATATGGAGCCAATGCCCACTGATGTGAGGGTGGGAATCCCCACAGCGAATTCTGTTTACCTCACTTTCTTTCATTCAAATATATCATACTGGCTCGGCACTTATAGCTCAACCGGCTAAGGCACCAGCAGCACGTACACCTAAGGTGGCGGGTTCGAATCCCCAGCCTGGACCCGCCAAACAACAATGACGGCTGCAACCAAAAAATAGCCAGGCGTTGTG
>NW_003852594.1:2733923-2734864 GCF_000181295.1 Otolemur garnettii | reverse complement strand
GTCAGGGTAGAAAGCTACTGTTCCCTTGTTTCCTAGGAATACTGGTCCTTAAAGCATTTTAGGAATGTGGGGAACAGGTTGCTGTCATGCAGTTTGGTTTCTGGCTTGTTTCCTCCCACTAATTGTCTCCCCAAATGGCTGTACTCTTGTCAGGGTCATGAGAAGTCCTTCCCCACAGTCATAATATTTTTTTTGGCCAAAAGACATTATGACTATTGTGAATGAAAATAAGACTATGGGCTTTCTGGATAGGATCTTAGTTATCAGTATCAAGCATTTATCAAATCTACATCAGGAATCACTTAATTTTAGGATAATTAGACCATTTTTTTAGACAAAAAAAATAATAATAAAGAAACAGAAACCAAAGGTATATTCTTCCCAGGAAGACTACAGAAAAATGTTACCTTGAAACAAACGTAACTACACAGTTGTAAGTACAGATAGACTTGGTGATCTCCAACCCATACAGCATTGGATGCTTTAAATGCAGTCATACATTCTGACAGTAAAGAAAGCTCCAGAAATGTAGTTAACACAGAGAGAGCACATTGCTATTTTCTTTTTCTCCCATAATGAAAATATCAGCTTAAAATCACCTTCTTGGGAAGCATACTGGTTCTCAAACTCTAATCCACATTGGAAACACTTGCAGGGCTTGTTAAAACACAGATCACCCCGGAGTTTCTAAATCAATGGGTCTGGGCATGGCCTGAGAAGCTGCGTTTGTAACAAGTTGCCAGGTGATGAGGGTGCTGCTGAATTAGGGACCACGTCTGAAGAAGCACTGATTTAGTAACTTTCAAGCCCTAAAATATTTGTATATATGTGTCTTTTCAAGTCACATGGACCTGAAATTACTACCTGGATAGTAGTAGAAATACTATCTTGTTGTAGAAATATATGAAGAATGTTGGATATTTTAGAAATACTTTATCAGT
>NW_003852594.1:2728521-2730460 GCF_000181295.1 Otolemur garnettii | reverse complement strand
CATATGAAAATACAAGGACAAAGAAGGCTTTTTTCCCCACTGTATCAGTTATACATTATGAAGGTAGCATAAACACATTACAGAACAATCTAAATATGAAGATAAAAAGGTAAAAATAAATTCCATAGCTGTGGCAGCTTGACACAACCACTGATAACATATGATGTTAGGTTTTTTAGACTTGTCTTGCTAAGTTTATCTTTTATGTGGATGTAATAGACCATAATGTAGTTTTTATTATTCTTTCATCATTTAATTTAAATCTGAGCATATTTACATGCTTTGAATTACATCAGTAAAAATACTATTATATCAAAGCATTGCAATATAATTTATTAACCAGTCTTGTGCTTAGGACATTTATATCCAAATTTTCCTGTAATAAAAATTATTATGGCTAACAATCACACTGTAAATAAATATATATCTGTATATATTATATATTTTCCCATTTAAGATGACTGTTTTAAGATGGATTCTCAGAAGTGGAATTAAACAATGGCATGAAAATTTTAAGGCAGCTCTACACAGGTGGAGTTGCAGAAAACTGCTTTTAACAGTCAGAATATCTTTTCTTAAGGTACCTGATAGGTCCTGATATTAATAAAGAATTATATTTCATAAAGGTTGAATATTTAAAGAGAATATCATTTATTTTTAAGTTCAGAAGTTCAGATCTGTTATTAATATAGCTGGATTTCCTCTTTTGAATAGGGAAATATCTTTGTTATCACTTTCCCTTATAACCTGCATCCGCAAAAATTTTGTGCCTTATGTCACATTTCCCCAGGATTTCATTTTTATCAGAAAAGAATCAGTTACTCTAATGAATTGGTTACTGAAAATGGGGGGTGGTAGAAACTATCATCACCCTTTCCTTGCTAATGCTTTTTCACTTTACTTAAATGTACACATGTGCAAAACAATCTCAAAGAAATCCTATTAAGGAATTCTTTGGGATTTTCATACATAGCACTAGGTCAATGTGGAAGGTGGACTGCAGATGAGAATATTAATCCTTATGAAATCATAAAATGTCAGAGCCATTGGTCTTTGCTATATTTACATACATGTGCACACACACACACACACTAAAATCTATACAACCAAATCTTGAATTGTTTCTATACACTTCTTTGCCTACAATCAAAAGAGCATTAGTTTAAATCCCTAATCAAGCACTTAAAAGATGTTAGACACTTAATCTCTTTGACCTAACATTTCCAAATCTATAGAGACCAAATACCTATATCAAGAGATGGTCATGAAGATTAATAATAAATACTATATGTAAAATATAAAACTATGCAAAAATATACACATTTTTATTAAGCATTAAATACTTTAAAAGCTTTAATTAATAATGCAAAAATCACAATATGATAGCAAAATCATCTTTCTGGCACATGGGGGAATAAAAATTAATTGAGATGCATTTTTATTGTGTTCCTAAAAGCGGTTGCTTAACGTGGTCATAATGAGAAAGTTAAATAAAATTAAATGTTTCATTCTTTAATAAGTAGGTTTAGACATAAACATTTCTATTCACTGGAAAAAAAGACACTGAGCATCTGGCGTCCCTTTACATTTCACCTGTAAATGTGGGATCCTCATTAGTGAATCTTTCCATTCTACTCCCTCCTGTCACATGGTCCACATACCAGCTCCACCACCATCCGAGAGGTTATAAGGGGTTTTAGACAGGGGCATTAAGGGCCTCAAATTCTCTTAGCCACAATGACTGTCTGAGACATGTAGTTCATCCCATCACATCAATAAGATGATTGATTGCAGGTTTTGCCAAAATTACTCAATTAAGGGAAGATAGTTGTAATAAACTGTATAGCTTTCAGGAAAGGAGAAGTGAGAGCTAAGCCCAGAACATTCACTAATTATAAGAAACACCAGGCTCTGCGCCTGTGGCTCAAGTGGCTAAGGC
>NW_003852594.1:2726637-2728184 GCF_000181295.1 Otolemur garnettii | reverse complement strand
AGAGAAGCTAGACTGGAGACCTGGTCAGCCCCAGGCCCCCACAGGTGGTACCCCAGATGAGACAGTGAATAGCCACTGGCAACAGTCATTCTTTTCCCAGCATTTCGAATTGTGAGAATGGACCTGCTGCAACTGTCTTGGTAGCATAAAAAGGGAAGTGTGTCCAAGATTGGGCAGAAAACTGATGGAGGAAGCAGAGCCAAGAGATGAGGAGGCAGGGAAGAGAGAGAGAGAGACAAGCTGACCATTAGACTAAATTCAAGTTAAGCCAGTATGTCAATACCTTCCATCCATCTTCCTCCACATCCACTCACTAGTCTTTCCGTCTCACTCAGTGTCTAGACTGAGGGACTCTGTCTGTAAGGACTGCATTGAGGACTTTCCTCCGGCTTTAGGGAAGTTTCAACCAATTAGAAACACTAGCAGGAGATTGGAGAAAAAGGAGATGAAGTAGGGCTATTTTATCACTTTGGCTTCTACCTTGCCTTGTTGAAAAAGGTTTGCTGTGAACTTTAACTACAATCTCAACTCCTATCAGGTGGTCTTTCCCTCACAGATCAGGTTCTAGGTTCCTATCACTGCTCCCTACCCTCTCTAATGTCCTAGGCTTAGAAATAGCTCTTTGTGTACCAGCCCTGGACTACTGTATGGGTTTTCCCTATATTCTTTGCACACCATTAGATGTATTCTCTTTGATAACCATTTCTCAAGTGACCCAACATGAGTATACCATCTGTTTCTTATTTTAACCCTCACTAATAAACCAGTCCTACACTGAACATTGCAATTACCTGAGTAGGTACAACCCTATTTTGTTTTGTTCAAATTACTGCATTTTGTGTTTTCTGCCACTTGTAACAGAAAGCATCCTAGGAGATGAAAGCAACACCGTTGTCTGTGCTTGATAAATGCAGAAGGCTTTAGTTTTTGCTCAAAGGGTTGACTTTATTTTATGAGTGAGGCAAAAGGACATCCAAATTTTTACATGGCAAGATTGAATAAGTTCTTTAAGAAAGTGAAAATAGGTCTAGTTCAATGGATACCCATGTAAGGAAAAGGAGCAGTTAAAAAGGGGGCACAGGAAACAACTAAACTGCTTAATATGCTTATTGTTAGTCACAGCTAAATTTAAATCATCTCTCATTTATTTACATGGTAATTCCAGGGTTAAAACATCAAGTGGAATCAAGAATGAATAAATAAATGAGTGAACAAATGAGCTTTTATTGGCATATGTATTTAAAGTCTATAAAACCCTTCACATCTTTTCTTAATTGTCACAGATTAGGCAGGTTAGGCAAGGACTTTGAGTTATTTACAGGTTGTGGTAGGTTGAATAATGGCTCTCAAATATATCCAGATCTTAGTCATTGTAACCTGAGAATATTACTTTATATGGCTAATGGGGTGTTGAAGATGTGATTAAGTTAAGGATCTTGAAATGGAGAGATTATTTTGAACTATCTAGGTTAGTGGTTCTCAACCTTCCTAAGGCTGCGAACCTTTACTACAGTTGTTCATGTTGTGATGATCCCCAACCATAAAAT
>NW_003852594.1:2723768-2725049 GCF_000181295.1 Otolemur garnettii | reverse complement strand
CCTTCCTTTGTTCAAAATTATGTTTAAAAATCTTGCTACAGATTTGATGTATATAAATTTTTTTATACTGAAGCAGGACTGTGTAGATGCTCCAATATTGGGTATGTAGGTATTTAAAATTGTGGTGTAGGAGACCAGCCTGGGTAACAGGGTGAGACTAACAATTGAAAAGAAAAATGAGCCGGGTAATCCCAGAAAGGAGGCTGAGGCAGAAGAATTGCATAAGCCAAGAATTTTGAGGTTGCAATGAGCTATGATCACAACACTTCACTCTGTCTAGACAACAGAGAGAGATCTTGACTAAAAAATAAATAAATAAATAAATAAATAAATAAATAAAATAACCTTTGCTTTTAAAAAAATTACTATATCCTCTTGATAAAGTGCCTCTTTTATCATAATATAATGACCTCTGTGTCTCTTTTTACAGTTTTTATCTTAAAGTCTGATGTATGTACAACCATCCTTGATCTCTGGAGGTTATAATTTGCCTGGAATATCTTTTTCTATCCCTCCATTCTCAGTCTATGTATGACCTATAATTTCAAAGTTTCTAAAAAGTAAATTTTAAAGGTACTCCCAGAAAAAAAGATAAGGGTGTTAGTTAGCCTGATTTAATCATTCCACATTATAAACATATAACAGAACATCACATTGCACCTCCTAAATATAATTACTGTCAAAATTTTTTTAAGAAATTAAAAAGTATTAATCTTACTCAAAGAGAAGTTTTGCCTTTGTTTTGGTTTCTAAGGGGTGATCTCTAAGCCCTTGGACCATCCTTTCTGATAAGGGTGCTTTTGTTTACCTGGAGGACTTGGGACAGACACAATATTCTAATAATGTGAGATATGTTGGGAGTTTTGGGTCATGTATTATCATCTCAACCTCCAGAGGGGCTAGAAACTAATGGTGAGTGATGCAGTCAGTCAAACATGTCAATGTAACCAAATCCAAAAAAAAAAAAAAAAAAAAAAAAAAACTCTGCACACCAAGGCTTGGGTGGTCCCTTTGGCAATAATACATCATACCTACTGAGACAACATTGTTGCCCCAAAATGGTGTTTTCTATGACTCCACTGGATGAGGACAACTGGAAGTGTCATAATTAAAACTCTCCTGAACTGTGCCCCTTGTGTCTCTTCCCTTGGATAATATCCTTCTGGTATAATAAGCCATTAATTAACTGTTTTATAGCTTTAAGTGGTTACTGTGAATTCTTCCATAAATTATTGGAACTGATGATGGCCTGGAGAACCTTTGTGCCTTATAAAGACAGTT
>NW_003852594.1:2721284-2723683 GCF_000181295.1 Otolemur garnettii | reverse complement strand
GAGCCTAAAAGAGCAGTGATGTGAGGATATCCCCTGCAGTGTCCAACTTTCAATTGGGTATCCTTAAAAGTGAAGCCCAATTCATAATTGCCAAGTCATGGTAGCAGCCCAAGTACCTATGGAATGGATTAACAAATTGTGGTATATGTATACCATGGAATATTATGCAGCCTTAAGAAATATGGAGACTTTACCTCATTTATGTTTACATGGATGGAAGCTGAAACATATTCTTAGTAAAATAGCTCAAGAATGGAAGAAAAAGTATCCAATGTACTCAATACTATTATGAAACCAATATATAATCACCCATACTTTCACACGAAAGATAAGATACAACTGTAGCCCAGGATGAAGGAGAGAAGAGCAGGGTGAGGGGAGGGAGGAGGCAGGCTGGATAGAGGGAGGATAATTGGGTAACCTCACCTCTGGTACATATTGCAAGGATACATGTTAAATCTATTAAGAGTATAAATGTCTTAACACAATAATTAAGTGAATGAGGTGAGGGCTATGTTAACTAGTTTGATGTAAGCATCCAAATTGTACATAAAATCAGCACATTGTACCCATAAATGCATTAATGTACACAGGTATGATTTAATAAAAAAAAAGAGGGAAAAAAAACGAAACCATTTGGCTCATAATCACAGTAACTACAGCAAAAATTTTTCCACATGGGCTTTTAACAGCCATTAATCAAGGTTTTAGAACAATGGCTACAGTAAGAGGCTACTGCAGGGGACCTCAAACTTTTTAAACAGAGGGCCAGTTCACTGTCCCACAGAACACTGGAGGGCCAGACTGCGGGCCCCAGGACGAGTCGGCTGCCAAGAAGAACAGGCAGCCATGGCAAAAACACCCGGCGGGCCAGATAAATGTCCTAGGCAGGCTGCATGTGGCCCGTGGGTCGTAGTTTGAGGACGCCTGGGCTACTGCAATGCCTCAGTTAAACCCTACATATGCTGACATGACAAAAATATAATCTAAAAACATACTTGAGTAAGCTTTATAAGCAAAATGGAAAGGTTTTTAGTATTCTTCACTCTTGCCACAGTGATGTATTTGTTATTTGTCTAAAATATATTTGAGTGCTGGGACATCTGAATATGGGCTTGCCTTTTTAGTAGGCAACATATATTTTGAATGAGAACAAAAAACAGTGTGTTTAACTACATGTGATATTCTACTTCATGGAATGTTTAAGAAATTTCTAAGTGATTTATTCACCTGCTCCAACCTCAGTTAAAATAGAAATTAAGGGAACTATTTCTCTACTATTCTGTGCATAATTGTCCAGACCGCCACTGAGACACCTTTTTCACTTACACTTCTGCCCACCTTTTCGTCACTGATTTATCCTTATTTCTTGGGCTGCAATTTAAATGTCACCCTCTACTGAGAAGTCTTTCTTTATGGCCTATCAAAATCATACTACTCTCTGTCCTTCCAAATAGCCTCTCTATAGGATATATTTTTCTTCTTATAGCACATCAGTACTTATTATTGTATACATATTTTTGGTCTAGTTTTTTGATATCTGTCTTCCAAACTGGATTATCTATTTCTTAAAGAAGGGATCATATCTTTCTGACTTACTTTATATCATCAGCAACAAGCACTGTGCCTGGGTTATGGTACCACAAAAGTAAGGACAAATTTCACAAATGATTTAATGTAGCACTGTGAGTAGGTGGAGGCTATATAGATATATTTGATTTGCCATTGATAAATCACCTTTTCTTTCTATGCTTTCTCTAAGGGCATTTGTGCATTCTGGGCATTGTGCATATAGATCAGACAAGGCCATAAAACCAAAGTTTCTCTCAGTGAACTAAAATCACTTCCCAGAAAACAAACTGAGAAAACATAGTAAAGTAAATAAATTAACCCATATATCTACTCCTTAGGTGGAAAACCAATCGAACAACAAAAGAAAAGGGAATGGAAGGATTTGCATAATTGAGATGGGTACTTTAGTGAACTGAGGAGAATCTGGTTCTCTAAATCTGTTTTCTGAGCTGAAAAATAGGGAAAGAAATCCTTACCTCTCAGGATTGGTATAAGGATTATAGGAGATAATGTAAATAGGTTGAAGACAATAGTTCAGATGTAATAGACTTAATAAATATACTTCCCTTTACTCCTGTCTCATCTATTGAATATTCATAAGAGCCAACACCAGCTTAGTGCTAAACTGCTGACGGCATATTATATGTGTTAATTCATTTCATCTTCACAACTCTATGAGGCCAATGCTCTTTATCATTCCACATGTTACATATGAGGAAACTAACATACACTGAACCTAAGTCACTTGCCTGACGCCACAGTTTATGAGAGACAGAGTCAGGGTTCAGAGCCAAGCAGCCCATCTCTGTCTGTGCCCTTAACTAACG
>NW_003852594.1:2715738-2720433 GCF_000181295.1 Otolemur garnettii | reverse complement strand
TTTTTACAAAAATTAAAATTTATCAAAACTTATGCACACACAAAGGACACATGATGCCATTTTCAGTCCAAAAGAAATATAAACAAAGATGCAGTATTTACTCATAACATCAGAAAATTAACTGCAGTATATAGTGTATTACTGTAATAATTATTTAGCCACCTCCTGGTGCATTGTGGTGAGCTCAAGTGTTGCAAGTATCCACTTAAAACAACTGTGATGTTAATCATCTCCAAGTGAGCATTGGTCTCTCCAGTAAATTACATATCAAAATAAAAAGCAATCTTTTGTGGTTCTTCCACATTTTTCATCATGTTTAGTGCAATACTGTAAACCTTGAATAACACTGTGGGACTCATACAGAGTGCCACTAGTGATGCTGAAAGTGCCTCTGAGAAGCAGAGGAAAGTCACAACATTACAAAAAACTGTTGAATTGATTGATATGTACCATAGGTCAAGGTCTACAGCTACGATGGTGTGATATTTCAGACAGATGCTTCAGCTTGTAAACAGCACAGTAGGGTAAATACATTTTCTCTTCCTTACAATTTTCTTGACATTTTCTTTTCTCTAGCTTACTCTACTGAAAGAATATGATACATATAACACAAAAAATACATGTTAATTAACTATGCTATTGATAAGGCTTCCTGTCAATAGTAGGCTACTAATAACTAAGTTTTTGGGAAATCGTAAGTTACGTATGAATTTTTGTGCTGGGGTCAGCACCCCTAATAGTCAACTGTGCTATTTCTGGAAAATCTTCATAGTAATGTTTTTGTCACAATCTCCTTAAAAAAATTTAAAAAAACATAAAATCATAGTCTTAATTACTTATCAACTTATCTTTGTTTATTGATCCTCAATTTTACTTTAGTAATGATGACACTCATATCACAACATAAGAGGCTAGTGATACCTTTCTATATGCGGTAAATATATCTTACTCCAACTGGCCCAAAATGCTTCTGCTCCTGCTTAATCAGGTAATTCAGTTATTTCTGGTATAAGTGATAATAAATTGATTATAATATTTTCAACATTTTTAAATGTTTATTTAATTATGAATATAATATTAAAGTACTTTGAAAATACAAAGAGGATGCGATTTTTTAAACACATGTCCTTTCAGTTTATTGAATTGAAATTTAACTGTATCATATCATGAAGACAACTGCAGACATGGCACCACTGTCTTATAAAGAATCATTGCTGTGATTTCAAGATATTACATAAAGTACTATATTTTTCTTCACCATTACCTTTATAAACTCATTTTACAAAAGAGTTATGAAATAATAGTCTTTTGTTGTTTTGATGGAACATAATTTTTGATGATTATCTTGATAAATACATCTTCTACTACATTGGGATTTTATTCTTAGGATAATTTTTAGAAATGGGATCACAGAACCAAAAAGTTTGAAAATGTTTTTGTGGATCTTAGTATCTTGCTCTTAAAAAGTAATGATATAATTTAAACTAAGGCAGATTGACTTATGAGACACTCTTCTAATTAACAAAAATTAAGAAAACATATTCAGTAACTACAAAGAATAATCTACTTCTTACCTCTGGCAGGGTTCATAGGTAAGGTCATTATTAGGTCTATAGAGCTTTTCAGAGAATCTTAAGCATAGGCACTCATAGACTTGAATACAGAAGATGTCATGTAGTTTATACAGACCAATTTCTCCACAGAAGACCATGTCATAGCTGGGTTTCAGGTGAACTACAAACCCCTATTTAGTTCATAAAGTAGTTGAGCTATGGCAGAAATAATGCAATAGAATTTCCTACCACACAGTTTTAGAGGTTCCCACATAGGCCCCTGCTTATACACTGAGTTCATTTCTCTGCCAAATAAAAGCACAAGAGTGGAGATTTACATTCTATAGAGCTTTGCACTAACCACAATATGTGCCCTTAATGATGAGGACACTAAGCGTGGCCCTGTGTGGCGGTGAGGTCCAGGCAGTGCCACTGGCCCTGTACATGTGCTCAAGCAAGCTTCTGCAGTCAGTTTTAAGAAGTAGTTTGTGGTAGTATCCACAGAATATTGGAAAACTGAAGCAGGACTGCACAAACCAAATGTTCATTAAATGATTAAAAGTGGAGAATGTTTACAAACTGGAGAATTCACCAAAGCAGTTTAGAAAGCAAAGAAGAGAACAGCATGAAAACAAGAGAAGCTAGATGATGTTTTAAAATAAAATATTTACTTTGAGTTTTCTTCCTCTATATTTCTTTAACATGACTTTTAGCCCACTTTAGGTGGGTTGCTTACTTTGTACCTCATTACTTCTGTGGAAATACATAACACCATGTGTAGTGAGCTCAGTACAGTGTAGTAAGTCCACATAGAGTGCAGTTATTTTGGTTTTTTTGTTTGTTTTTTAATAGCTTAAATATATAAGAGAATTGAAAATGTTTGCTAATGAGTAGCATGGATAAAAGAGTACTAGACAAGGTAGAGTGGTATAAACAATAGGGAAGAAAAGGTTATCTTTTGGCTGAAGTGTTTCAACGGGGCTGGTGGCAGCACAGGAGTAGGATGAAGACGCCATCCCCTGAGCATGGTACCCAAGTCCTCAGGAGGTGACAGTACCCAGAAGCACCTGTGAGTCTCAGACAAATGTGTAAGGCCTGAGCATATAGTCCCTCCCCTCTTCCTAACTCTGACTGTTGAACCTGAGGAGCTAAACAGAGGAAGGCGTCGATACTTCAGTATCTTCATGGACAGATGATGAAGGGGCACAGGGAACATGACCCCAAAATATAACTCCCTGGTATAAAAGCCCTTTGAGATCAACAGACTAAAGGAGACATTTCTCCTATTTGCATAAAGATCAGGTAGAATCACCATAGAGAATAATGTTTTTTCTTCCCTCCACCTACCCTGACCCCGTTTCTCAATCCTTTCTCTCTCCAAACACAGGATGAAGTTGTTCTCTGAAGTTCCCTTATTTGGTCTAAAGTCTAGACCTTGCAAAGAAGAAAACAACTACTTCTTCCCTGGGTTTTCATTAACCGAACTTTTATTGCAGGAACAAAGATTGAAGTCTGTCAACAAACCTGGATAGACATTTGTCACAAATCATTGTCTGCTCTTTAGGCCCAAGACACATTTTCTATCACCATGTTTGTTCTTAATGCCAACTAAATTCCTGTAGAAACCACTTACTATTTCCCCTAAATCATCCACATTTCTTGTCTCCTTAACCTAAGAATTAGGGTACATAATATAAGTGCATCTGTATCTTATTAGGGCAATAACTCTATGCTTCTCCCCCACACATCCTAATAAATTTGTACCTATTTTCTCTTATTAATCTACCTTTTGTGAGTTGATATTTTAGCATACCTTCCAAGGGTGAAAGGAAAGTTTTCTTTGTGCTCCTACAAAGAAATGTGATTATCCTGGTGACACCATGGGTGTTATGTAAATCTAGAGATTTATGTCATAATCCTGGAGAGCTTGGTTAGGGTTCAAACCCCACCAATGGCCTAAGTTAGTATTTTATACCTTGTGTAAATAAAAATTTAGAATATAAATTAAACGAACTATGAAAGGTAAATTTTAACACCCCAGAGATTGAGACAAAGATTCATACTTAAAACATAAGGTTATTTTGCTTGGAAGAAACTAATTTATAAATGTCTGATCTTTACCTTTTTTCTGTCAACACTTTCTTGAGAAGATAGGATTTAAAAAAAATGTATTACTATTATTCTAAATGCAAATTAATCATGCCAGACCTATGTAAAATACTTTCATGTCCTCAGAATAAAGCCCCAAATCCTTTGAATGGTTTTTCATGACTTCTTCTCTGCCTTCTTCAAAGTCATCTATCCTTGTTCTGCCCCTTTTCACACTTTGTACTGCAAGGATGCCCAACGACTGGCATCCACAAACACAGTTTGCATTCCTGAGCACACACTATGTTTCACCTTGAGCGCCTTTCACTTTCTTCTTTTGCATCCTGCCTACTGTACTCTTTCTCATCTAGCATAGTTTGGTTTAGACCTCTACTCTCTTGAAAATATGGCTTGAATTTCTAAGAGAAGATTGTTTGGCCCTCCTCTGCTCACATTTCTCTTGGTGCTTGTTTCTGTGATGGTCCCTAATGCTAAGCTTGGCACAGAACAGGATTCAGTGAATATTTATTGACTATATCACTGACTCCTTCAAGCCAGCTATGAAATCTTGCTTCTAAAACACATTATCCCAAGTAAATCAACAAATGGAATTGACTCCTTGATAAAACTTTGTACAAGGAAAAACAATGGGATAGCAGAACTGCAAAGAACCTTAATCATACAATTCGTTCTGATCCCCATTCAATCTTCTAAGTCACTTTCAAGGCAGAAATATCTTTTATCTTTCTAAGTTAGTACCTAACATGATGCTATTACACAACAGATGCTTCAGAAGCCATCACAGAAGCAAGGAAGAGAGGAAGGGAATATTAGAATGAAGGAAACGATTTTAAGTTTTTTGTAGTTAATCAATGGTACATTTAGGACTAGTCTAGATTCAAGGCTGACCACTAGCTCAGTGCTTGTCTAGGGAGGTTCAAGTATAGTCTGTAAAAGTCTTTAGGTATTAGTCATTCACTTGTGAGAAGCGGTTTCTTGGCAATATTACTCCCCTGTTTTTCATTGTATGGTATTTTATATTCAGAACACACCT
>NW_003852594.1:2711252-2712411 GCF_000181295.1 Otolemur garnettii | reverse complement strand
TAAACAGCCTCATGCTGAACAAGATAAAAATGGAACTTTCTCTTTTAAAGGAGAAGGAAGTATGTTCGATCACTAAAAAATTCAGATATCTTTTATTCTAGATATGTGTATTTGGTATTTCAGTATACTCTTTCATACAGTTAAAAAATCTCCTATAACTTTGCTTTTTTTTAGCAAATAAAGGGATAAAAAGGTAAAATAATAAAAGTAAGACAATAAAGAGTTCAATTTATTTTGAATTCAACTTAAAGTTTACAGCATGGTATTTGTATGTCTTAATCTAAAATTGTTTCAATTTCCTCCATGTTTGTGCAAAGGGTGATTCAATTTCAGATTAATTCAGATTGCCTTGGTAATACCACTATTGGCTGCTGAAGAAATCCATCATGATAACAATGCTGTCCATTTAAAGTGGTTTAAAGTGGAATATTCTCTGTTTTCTGATATCTAAGGTTTGATGCTGGCTTTGATTTTGCTGAAGAATTATACTATAGCTTTATAATTAATTTATTTAGGATAAATCATGCCAAAATCCCAAGAGAATATAGTCCTAAATACTGGTATTTAAAAAATACTTTGAAAAAATAGACACCAAAAAATTACGAAAGAAGATATGAACATACTTGTGACCTACAAATTCCTCAGAAACATTTTTAGCAACTGAAAGAGATTTACATGTTATATGTAATAAGGTATCTTTCATATATATCCTAGTAGTTTTATAATGATGAGCACATTTTATTAAATTGAGATAATCACATCCCACTTTAAAAAAAAATCCTTACTAGTGACCTCAAAGAAGAAAGTGAAAAACCATCCTGTGCTTAAAAGGGCTCCTAGTGCAGTACCATATTATATAATCTATTTCTTTTACTTATTCCAGTTTGTGATATAGATTAGGAGGGTAGGAAAGAAGCAATATGTAAGTTAATGCAATATGACAAACCTTGATGCATACAAAATAAGAAATTCCTTGTTTAAATTTGCATAAAAATGGGAATATTTAAATTGTAAATATTTTCATACTCATATTGGGAATCAAAATACGTATTGTTAGAACTCTATTTATATCTATTTAGTATAAATTAACTATATCTAGACCAAGTTGTCTAACAAATATATGTTCTAAAAGCGTAAGAGGATTAAATATAATGTTCTT
>NW_003852594.1:2706525-2710266 GCF_000181295.1 Otolemur garnettii | reverse complement strand
TGTGGAGGCTTTAAGTACAAGATCTGGAGGCTGGTGGAACTGATTTCTGGTGAGCTTTCTGGCTGCAGAGGGTGCTTCCTCCCGGGTCTTCACATGATGTTTCCTCTGTGTGTATGCACCTTCAGCATCTCTCCTCTTCTTATAGAAACTAGTAGGATTGGATCAAGGCCCCACCCTAATAATTTCATTTAACCTTAATTACCTTTTTAAAGGCACTATCTTTAAATACAGTGACAATGTGGGGGCCAGAGCTTCAACATATCAATTTGGTCAGGACTATAATTCAGTCCATAATAGTCCAACCACTGGTCCTCCTAGGTCCATGTTCTTCTGGCAGGCAAAACACATTCACATCATCTCATACCAAAAGTCTTAACCCGTCCCAGAATCAGCTCCAAGTCCAAAGTTTATCTAAATATCAAAGTGTGGTGATATTTAACCTAATTAATTCAGACGCAACATCCGCCCCAACTATGAACCTGTGAAATCAGAAGAGTTTTGTGCCTCCAAAATAAAATGAGAGGATAGGCATATGATAGACATTATTGTTCCAACAGAAAATAATTGGAAAATAGGAAAGGATGACTGGTCCCAAGCAAGTCTAATAACTAGAAAGGCAAAGTCCATTACATCTAAAGGTATAAGCAAATAATCCTCCAGTACCAAGATAGTGGCAGCCACACTTTCTAGGCCCATTGCAGCACTGGCCTCACCACCTCATCTCTTAGCAGATCCTCCACCCCTCACCCATGGGTGGTGGCCTTGTTCCTGATGCACTGAGCAAGGGGAGTCTGGCGCTCTGAAACTAAGGAGAGGTGTCTTGTCCACTGCAACTGATGAGGAGGAAGCCTTGTTTCCTGGGCTGGTGAGTTTTGGTTCTCTGGTGGCAATGGCAGACCTGCTAATCTCTGAATTCTTGTTTGGGTCATTTTTCCCTTTTTGACGGATAAGTCATGGTTGCAGCTATATAGCCAGACAACTCTATTGTCCCATTCTAAATAATCTTACAAGTCTGAACATCTTCCTTCATTATGTCCCATCTAGTCCAAACTGGAAGGATCTCTGTTCATATAATCTCTTACTTCTGCTAATATAGCTAATTAAATTCACAGGTACTCTGTTTATGGAGTGATTTACAAGCCACATTCTTGGTGTTCTATTGAGAACATGCTCTCTTATTTTTTGTAATATTGATAGTCTTGGAATTTTCCAAATATTTAAGTTCTGGTTCCTTTTTGCTTAACAATTTCTTTTTCAATTCATCTCTCTCCCATTGCATTTTACTACCAGTAATATTCAGAAAGTGCCAAAAAAATTTTAAGAAAGGAAAGAATGTATTAAAATTGTAATATTCAATATATACTGATAAGAAAAGGTAAATACAAGTCACGTTTGAGATTCTTTTGTCATTGCAGAAGTCAAATGTGACTTGAGTATTACAATTTTAATATGTTTCCCCCCCTTTCTTAAACACTATAATGTGCTGCATAACAACATTTCCATCAACAACAGACTACATGTACCACTGTGGTCCCAAAAGATTACAACAGAGCTGAAACATCCCTATCTTCTCATGATGTTATAGCTGTTGTCTTAGCACAGTGATTATCTCTTCCATGTTTAGATACACAGACACCATTGTGTTACAACTGCCTACAGTGTTTAGTGTAGTAACATGAGGCACTGGCTTGTAGCCTAGGAGTATCAGGCTATCCCATATAGCCGAGGTAGTCCAGCCTAGGTTATACCACCTAGAGCTGTGCCATTACACTGTATGATGTTCAGATGACAAAAATTAGCTACTAAAGCATTGGTCTCATTAGTGAAACTATGGTATACATTCTACTATCCTTGACTTTGCCACCCTGTTTTCCTGGAATATGTAATATTATGAAACAAGGAACCTCAGACAGAAATTGAACCACCAAGTAGGGACTGTACAACAGCAGAACACCATGCTCTAGAATATTTATTAATGGCAACATATGTTCAAAGTTAATAAATGTTGCTTGCTTTTATTACTTTCCTGAACATATCTTTTTTTCTGAAAATTCTATCTCTGTAACTCTGTCTCTTTTATAGATTCCTGGGAATAAAGAAAGCGCAGAAAAAATGATGTGGGGGGTGAATGAGGAGTATTTTACGGTCTGCAATAAGTGCTGATGGCGAAGAAGTGACAGAGGGGAGCATTCACTGTTTTCTTCTGCTAGCACCTTGCTCCACAAGCTATTACTCCATCTACCATTGAGGGTAGAGTCATTGTTCACTAACTGGCTTCCCCAGAACTCTACCTCCTGGTATAAAGACTCTATTTTCCAGAAATGCAAAAGCTTTCCCTGTTTCTTTCATGTCCCTCAGTTGCCACATTTTTTCACATATTTGACACTCTTCTATGCTTAAAAATACTAATACTTCAAGACCCAGATTAAATGGCACCTCCCCTATGTGGTCTTCCTTATTATCTCTAGCAAAATACATATAGTCATCTCCCCTACAGTACCTTCAAATAATTATAACTATGATGATAAAAGTGGCTTCTTCCACTGGTATGCAAGGTCTTTAAAGGAGATATTCTATTTTACTAATTTCTCTATTTCAAAGTAAAGTATCTGGTATATAGAAAGTACTTAATCAACAAGCATGGGATAAACGAATGAATGGCTATAGGGCACTTCTCTCCTGCATTCTGAAATTCTCTCTCATCCAAATGGCTGTGTTTAGCTTTATTAAGACCCATGATCCTCTGGAACCCAGTCTAGATTAAAAAGCAGAATAAATAGACAAGTTTCTTTTTCAATCTTTTAAACTCTTTATTAGTGGGACAATGTTGTCTGTGGCAACGTTTAATTTGTCAATACTTGCAAAACTAATTAGCATTTTTCACTCCATATGAAAAGATCAATATAATTATAAAAATCATCTGTGAAACACTCTATAGTTTCTCTTTTGCCTTGTATCTGCCTTCTCCTTTGGTCATCATCTTGATGATTGCAATTCCCAAACACTACATGTTGCCTGACAAGAGTCAGATTAGCTGTTCCCCAAGCCTGTGTTCTCCCCTTCTGGACACACAGATTGGCTATATTTTCTAGTCTCCACTGCTCTGTCACATGTGTTCTAACCAATGGAACATGGCTAGAAATCACAAAGTGCATCATATAGCATTCTAAACCTGGCCTACAAAAACACCTACAGGCCTTATGCCTTCTCCCCTTTTATCAGCTTATGAACCAAAACAGGGTAATCTTGGAAGTCATATTTTTTAAATATCAATTCCTAAGATGGAAGGAGCACAGCTTCTTGAAAATTCTATTGTGCTTGGGCTGTTACACATCCTGGTGTTTGTTTGTTGCTGAACTTTGTATTATATAACCAAAATAGTTATTTTACAATGGTTGTCGTCAAGACACTAAATAAGAAGACTACAGTGGCTAATGAGATCATAAAACAGCTCCTAAAACTTTGTATTGTGTATGGGTATAAGAAATAAGAATGGGAAGTTAGGTTTGGGAATCTCTGGCTAGTGACTCTCGTAACTGCGAAGCATGGTGAAAGGACTCCCATTACTGTAGACTTCCCCTATTTAACAGACAACTCTCATGCAGTCTGTGCTCCTGCTGTTTCCAAAATGTACTTTAAATATACAATGCCAATTATAGGGAGTGAACACATCAAGATTTTGACAGGTGTCTAGAGAGTAATGCAATTAATTTTATTTATGCACTTTCTGCTTAAATTCCC
>NW_003852594.1:2700752-2702317 GCF_000181295.1 Otolemur garnettii | reverse complement strand
AGTATCCCAAGAATAACATCCTGTACTCTGTGTGTTTAATATACTTTACAGGTAACAGTAAAGACTTCAAAGCCTGATAACTCTTGACCTAGAGATGAAAATAGAAAAATCTATGATCAAGGCACATTGCCATATAGGTGATATGAAGAAACCTAAGGTAAAAATCTGTTAAACTTGCCCTGGGAATAAATGAACATGCTTATTTTCTGGTTAGGTACTTCTTTCCCAGGTAAAGCTTCCTTTTACATCCTTCCCCCAACCTGGTAAGTTACCTCAATATTTTAAACAAATTTGGTACTTATTCTGGAAGATTTTAAGAAGTTCTTGATGACTATTTGGGGGATTCACACATTATGAACCCCATTAGCAGATCTAGAGATATAACTATCACATAAAATCATCAGCATTTAATGTTCTAAGCATTAAATGATTTAAACATATTCTTTGTAATACTTAAAAATGTAACCAATGTAACTCTTATCCTCATATTGCCATGAGGATACTAAGGATAAAAAAAGTATGCTTTATCACTTTCTTTACATCAGTAAGACAGGAAACAAATATAGGTTTAGTACAGAGAAAAAGCAAAGAGAAATGTGGCCCTAAGCACAGAGAATTCTATTTCTGAGAAATGACTCTAACTCAATCCAAAACTGATGCAAAAAGGGAAGTAGGATGTTTTGTTAGGAGATTCTGTCCAAATTCAAGATTGTTGAATTTGAAAGTAATAAAGCATCAAGAGGGACATGGACGTTTATGCAGGTGTTTTCAGAATGAACACTAACTGAAAATATGTGCGTAAAGAATGACCTAGATTCCCTAAGCATGCTACTCTGGGGGAAGGCTTTGTCTACTGATGTTGGCAATTCCAGCCCAATATTTTTATTGCATTCATTAATAGTATAGGCTGTTACTGTTCTATTCAAATATGAAAGCACATATTAGAACCTGAGGATGACTGAAGGCTTCTCCTCTGAATCTCAGATAAAGTTGGCTTCTACCCCTCCATTTAACAACATAGAAACTAAAAATGTAATCTTCAACTGCAGATTCAACTTCTGCTGCTGATTATTATCAGTATAGAAGCAAAACTCTGTAAGCAAAAATGCCAGTAAGATAATGCTTTATACCCTTCTAAGGTGTCACCATTAAATAACCCAAGAAAACAAGACTCCTAGGCCACAGATAGGGTATCTGGTTTGTGATAACTAAGATAGATTCTTTAGGGTTTTCAGGTAGAAAAGCTATCAATAGATTAACTAAATCCAATGATACTGCTGAGTCCCAAGAACAACAGAGCCCATGTTCTGCTATTTCTAAACCAATATTCCTAAAGTAGACTTGAAGTCTAAAGGCTTTAATCAGCAATCTACAAGTGCTCCAAACATGCTTTCTACCTAAGAAATATATATGTATGTATCTGTGTGTATATATATTCAAGACTAATTCCATAATGTTGAAGAGAATCTTTTAGA
The DNA here is from genome assembly GCF_000181295.1 of Otolemur garnettii. NCBI lineage: Eukaryota > Metazoa > Chordata > Mammalia > Primates > Galagidae > Otolemur > Otolemur garnettii. The sequence continues at coordinate 2,700,842 of NW_003852594.1, read as the reverse complement.
TAAATATTTCTTAATCACAAACCTTCATAGAGCTATAACAAACTAGTTTGTATCTTAGTAGGTTTTACATTATAAGTAAGGTCTTTGAAA
>NW_003852594.1:2697233-2699892 GCF_000181295.1 Otolemur garnettii | reverse complement strand
TATATATATATATGTACACACACTATATATACACAAATATGCTCCCACACACACACACACACACAAATGCGTACTTCTCATGCCATTCTTCAAGAGGCAATATATTAAGAATCATTTCCTCTTACCACAGTATGAAGCAATTGCAATGTGGACACTCCAACTTCATTTGGGTACTTCATATATAAAGATTCTACATCTTGAAACCATCTCCAGTAGATTTCCTAAATAAAATGAAACAAAAATTCTTGGGAACATGGGACAAAAAAAGAAAACAAAACAAAAAGAAACACTTAGCTCCTTCTAATAGAGCTCATCTCAAATTCCTCATGTTGTTTTCCATCTGGCTGTTTTTGCTCTAATCAAGATAAAAACCACAAATTTGTTTCCAGGCTCCAGATTCACAATCCAAATTGATAATATCCAACCCTGATAATACACTCCTGCTTGCCTTTGCAGATAATGTCTTTTACTATATGTGTTTTCATAAATCAATGTGTATTCTTAAATAGATATTAGAAAATAATAATTAGGGTATAAAACAACTTCCACACTTAATTGAGTAATTTTAGTCAATCAGTTACAAAGTAAGTGAATAAATAGCGATAACAGCATCTAGATAATGAAAGTATAGGGCAATCAAATGACAGTTAAGCGTGTTAGAGAAAAAATAATTTGAACATATAGTTATTTTTCTAAGTCACTTATGGATAGACTTCCAAGAGATGAAGGAATAGAATGAAACCACCTATGACATTGGAACACTTTTATCTATTTAAATTAATAACTATAATTATCATAAAAATATATCACTCTTTTGATATATATTCTAGCCTTAACATTTTGCAAACTAAAACCTATTAATATATTATTTTATGTGATTTTATGCTATATTGCAATATTCTAAGATGCCTCTCTCTGTGTCTCTGTTTCCTCTCTCTCTCTCATGCACATGCACTTTCATACACATACATACAGCATGTAAAAGTCATATTTATTGCAAGAAATTATACCTCAATCTCATAAAATGCAATAAAATCACACGTATTCATCAGCCCCGGTCTATAACCTTTAATAACTATTTTGCTTTCGTCGCAATCTTCTTCAGAATAATTAAATAAAATCCTGGTTATGCAAATCACAGCATTAAAAACACTGAGCACCTTATCACATAAAACACCTCAAGTTTAAGGAGATATGTCGTAGTGATCAACTTTAGTCACTTCAGAACAAATTGTTGCCCCACTCTCATGGTGGCTTCCTGAATTTCTATTTCTGTAAAAACAGCAATTAAAGTTATATGTGATGGCACAAGTGGGCCTTTCTGCCCAAAAATTAGATATGAAAGAGTCCACTGGATCCATGAAGTAATATTGACAACTCAAGTCCTCTCATAAGTTCACTTCAGGTACAGACTTGGAGTAAAGAATGGTGGCTCTAATTTCCCTTTTATAGAAACCAGGTAAGAATTTTTTTTGTTTTTTTTTTTGTTTTTTTTTTCATTTTCCCAGTTATTGTTTTAAAACATTCACATCCTACTCTTAGAAAGATTCACTTATACCCCTATAAGATAAACCTCAGAAGTAATCCCTCTTTTTTGTTTTTAAACTACTTCCTCTTGGTCCTAAACCTATGCATTTTGCTTTGTGTCCAAGGGTTTCTTATAATACTTCTTACAAGTAGTGTAGGCATATCACAGTGCATGGAGAGCCACATAGAGGGTGGCAGCAGAGATACTGGGCAAGCAGTGACAGTGTAGTATAAAGATGGCAAAAAACCAAAGCCTCACCTGACTTATACCTGGAATTATAACAATGGGTTTAATATCTATCTAAGTATTTCCATGGTTAAGACTGTATGTTTGGGCAACAGAATGACCAGTGCCCAAATCTGGACTCTACCACTATCTAGCTATTCTGTTTCTTAGTTTCCTCATCTATAAAATGGATCTAGGGACATACAGCTATAAAAATGGCTGTGATATTCCTTACCATCCCTGTACATACTTCCTTTGCAATATGACTTTGAAATTCTTATCTTTCAGAAGAAGACGGGGTTTTTTGATTTGTTTTGTTATTTTTTTTTTTAAGTCTCTTAAATCTAGACTTGCCTGGTGACTTCCTTGGCCAATAGAATGTAAAGGAATATAACTTCTGAGACCAGAATCTTAGAGGCCTTGCATCTTCTGCTCTCACCTGCTTGGAATGTTTTTGTCACATTAAGAAGAAACCACACTATTACAAAATCCCAAAACCAGAGATGTTGGCCTGGATAAGGAGAAAAGGGAACACTCTACACTGCTGGTGGGAATGCAAACTAACATGTTCCATTTGGAGAACAGTTAGAGAACTAAAAATAGATCTGCCAGTCGATCCTACAATTCCTTTACTAGTTATATATCCAGAAGACCAAAAGTCACATTATAACAAAGATATTTGTACCAGAATGTTTATTGTAGCCCAATTCCTAATTGCTAAGTCATGGAGGAAGCCCAAGTGCCCATCGACCCACGAATGGATCAGTAAATTGTGGTATACGTACATCATGGTATATTATGCAGCCTTAAAGAAAGATGGAAACTTTATCTCTGTCATGTTTACATGGATGGAGCTAGAACATATTCTTATCAAAGTATCTCAGGAATGAAAGAAAAAGTATCCGA
>NW_003852594.1:2695094-2696420 GCF_000181295.1 Otolemur garnettii | reverse complement strand
AGACTATTGGTTGAAAGTAAAATAGAGATACTATTGAATGGAATATTTGCCATTAAAATTCTTTGTCCTCCTTGGATTATCATTAACACTCAGATTTTTACTGGCAGTCTGAAATAAAATACATGGGCATGAGCAGAGACAAAGCTGTCTTAAATCATTTCTCAAACTTTTTGGAATTAGTGTCCATTTGTACTCTTTAAAGTAAAAAGCATTAATTTCTGTAGATTATATTAATTTATATTTTTCATGTTAAAAAAGAAATTTGAGAAACTTCTAAAATATTCTCATTACCTATCAGTTATTGTTCAAGTATTAATTAATTTTAAAATAGAAATAAACCTATAATATGACAACATGAATAGCATTTAAAAAAATCATTGTATTTTCAACCCCACTCCCCCCAAAAAAATTGGGAAGTAGAATGAAACTATATTTTTGGTAAATTTCCCTGTAGTTCAGCTTTCTAGAAGATAGGCAAATTCAATCTGCATTCAATCTGTGTGATGTTAGTTTTGGTTGAACCATATACAGAAAATCTAGTCTAATGCAGACATGTATTTGGAAAAGAAAAAGAAATTTTCACTAGTTTTTAAATTACTATAATATTATTCTTTGATAGCATGGCAACATTCTGTGAAAAGTAGTTTCTAAAAGATTAGTTGCAATTTAAAATCTGAAACCACAGCAAGTAACTTTTCATACTGTTATATTAAAACCCACTGGCCTATCTCTTAATAGTTCTTTTACATATGTGTGTTTGGTCATCATGCATTGCCCATCGAGCAAATATCAATTCACTAAATTATTCACATTTTCAAATTACTAACAGATATACAATCCTCCAAAAGTTACACTTCCTACTATTACCATTAATCTTATCAGAAAATTGTTTAAGTAGGGAGAAGCCATCAAGCTTATGGTAGCATATAAAAGATTTTCAAACTTCTAATTTTCACTTGAAAGCTTGAATTTGATCACTGCCAACAAATAACAAATGCAAAATAGTTACTTTCCTTGAAATGACAAGGTCACTTTGTTTATTTTTGAGAAATATATACCAAATACTTAAGTCTCAATAACTTCACTCTATTAGTCACACTTAAATGTTAAAATGGTATGAAATGAAAAAGTTCAGTTTGCAACTAAAACAATCACACAAGTGCACTTACTCAAAACAACATCATACTTCAGGTTTGTGGAAAAGTGCTTTATGAATACTTGACAATTTCTCACCCAGAATATTAAGATGTTTATTCAGAGGACAAGTTATAAAAAAAATAATAATAATGTATGTTTCTCCATCAAGGACATTGTTAAGTAAACTGG
>NW_003852594.1:2668991-2694664 GCF_000181295.1 Otolemur garnettii | reverse complement strand
TAAGATTAAAATAACTAGGGCTAAAGCAAGGTAAATGACTTGATCCTAAAGATCATTGCTTATTAGCACAATTGCTTATCCTATATCCAGACTCTGATGACTCCTGCCCAAAGGATGTCAAGAATTCTGAATCATAAAAGGGATTAAGCAAAAAAGTGAGAGAGACAGAAAGAGACTGAAGGAGAGAGAGGGGCAGACAAAAAAGAAAAAAAAGAGCAAAGATTAGGAGATAGATAAATACATGGAGAGGAGAAGGGAGACAAAAGACAGAAACAACCAGAGAGGCAAAAAGAGACTAAGAGAGTTTTATGGGGATACAAAAGCCGACAGAGAGATATAGAAAGACAAAGATAAACAAGAGTTTATGTGAGAGTTTACTACTGTATCAGATTGCCAAAGAAAAAAAGGAAAAAAAAAATGTTTTGACATGGTATTGAAGGTTAGTTATCAAGAAAATTTTCTTTTTTTATTAAAGGTTATTTTAATGTGGATACACATAGATGCATGCTTGGTGTGTCTACTGTAAAATGTTTGGCTCTTCCCTTCTGCTGTGACCTGAAAGATGCACTGACTGCTGACGGAAGTAGTGAGAGATGTCCTACAGTGGAAGAAGAAGACAGATCTAGGCACCTGCAGCATGAAAGAGGGGTCTTGGTTTGTGAGAGCAATATTTGGCATTGGGCATCTGCCAGGTCATCCATGATGCTTGCCACACTGAGTGAGAGATGTTATGCTCAATGCTTTTACTCAATTCTCAGGAAAATTCAACATATAATTTTGCCTCTAATCAAAATAGTACATAACTTCTTGTGTTTGATACTGAGAAAGCATTAATTCTTCCTGATCTGAACTGCCACTGCTCACCTCTACCACATATTAGGTATGTCCAGATTTTTAAATGGAGACACAGTGAAGATCCATGTTGATTTCAAACACAAAGCTACAGACAACTAGTTTCTATAACTTTGTGCCATTATTATGAAATACAAGAAAATATAGAAAGCTATGTTCATTGTATATGAACAATCAAAAAGGTAATAGGTAAAATATGAAGCCACTCTGTGTCGTTATCAGTATGACATTATTAGTCTTCACATTGAATGAAATGAAGCGGGGAATGATAAATAACATTATGTCTCAAGTCAATCTATGTCATGAAAATGAATATTCTGGACTGCTAGTTACCATTATGGAAATAAAAGACAACTTGGGCAAGCTATAGGAGGCTATGTGTCACACTGCTACTACTAACTGACTGACATTAAAACTTCAGTATGTTAACACTGGGTGAATGTGAGTATTTAATAATTTAATCCTCATTTTCATTTAAGTGAGAATATTTTTGTTGTAACAATGGCACTGTTTCAATATCTGTAATGTGAAACAGTGAAATTACTCTGGTATTTCCCAAACTATTCTTCACAATGCTTATGTCCCAGAAGATGGTAAAATGCTAATGTATGTGATATAGTCAAAATTGACAAATGCTACATATTCTATGTCTACTTGTGTTTTTCTTTCTTTTTCTTTTATTTTTTTAAACTAACAATCCCCTAAGGAAGGTAAAGATTCTGAGAATCTCACAATAAAAAAAATTGTTTAGCCAACTTGTTTGACTCAGACTCCCCTCACCTTTCTCCATGGTGCCGTCTCTTGGTATGATGACATAACTCTGGGACAGTTTGAGAAATACTAAATTTTGTGCTTGCTAAAACTCCTAAAATAGCTCTAGCTGCCCGTGTAATCCAGGTGTTTGGACTCAGCACAAACAGGAACTTGACGGCAGAGGGCCATGGAGAATGGCCTATGACTTAGCCTCTTTGGATGTAGTAAGCATCATATTAAAACATTGTGTATGTAAAGCATTCCCTGAGAGGTACTATTTACTTAACACGACTTCATTTTCAGGTCAATGAACACAAGGAGAAATTTTCTCTTGGAAAGATTAGGAGGGGAAAGTCGAATCAGAGGAATTAGCTACCTACTCCCTATGCAGTGCCATGCCAAATTGCAAAGTACAAATGTATGCATGTGAAATTTGGCAGAATTAAGAGGCTTTACTTTGGAGGGGAACCAGAATGAAAATGATATGCCTTAGGTAAACATTAATGCTTTACTTTATGGATATGTTCTTTCTTTTAGTTCAGCATTCCCTAGATTCTCCTAAACTTTATGATTCTTGTTTGGCTATTGTTTGTCTCTTACAGGTGAGCCTTAACAATTCCAGGTGGCTGCAATAAAGTCCATACTTAGAGATCGCTCAATATTCCCAATCTGTAGAATATAAACTTTGAATATATATAAGTCCAATGGCTTCCATTTTAGGATATGAAATACTTACTCCTGTTCTGTTCTGTATTGATTTTATATTATCATTTTATGTGACTATATCCAGACCATCATAAAAGAGGTGGATCTGGGAAAATACAATTCATGATTTTAACATTTAGTGGAAAATACATTAATAGATCACTTTGTCCTAGAATTTCCACCGACCACTAAAATAAATAACAGAATCATTTATTAAACTTTTTTTTATGTTTAAGGTAACACACCCAGTTCCTTATAGCATCTTAATTCCTATAATAAGCCCATGAGGTTGTAGCTGTTATCCATTTTATCAATGAAAATACTCAAATTCAGAGTAGTTACACTGCTTTTAAGTAACAGATCTTGTAATCAGATGTAGGTTTATCTAATTCCAAAGTCCAAATTCCTTTTTTTTTCCCAAAGTCGAAATTCTTAACGATGCTCCTCTGATTGCCAATTTTTTTTTTTTATTAAATGCAATCATAGTAGCAAATAAATGACCATATGTTAAGCCCTTTGTCTTGTGCTCTGTCTAGAATCTGCATCATTAAGTAGATGAGTTCTAATATGGGTTGGATTCTGGAAGCTGCCTGTGTGTAAGCATTGTAATGGTATTGATCTCGGTGGGTAGAATATGAAGCTGAGGAAAATCCAAAGACAAGGTTTAATCTAAACACAGGTCTACTGGTGACCCTAAAATAATGAGCCAAACTGCAATTATAAATAAAGCATCCATTCAGAAGATCCAACCAAGAAGAAAATAAATTAATTCAGATAATAGAAGCAAAGGGAAATATAATCGTAGCAAAATCAATTTGAAATGGCAATAGGAAGAGTCTAGAAATATTCCCTATGCTACTGGAAGGAGAGATCTTGACTCTTTTTGTAAGAATGCCTGCAGCCTCATTGGTGTGAAGAGAATGTTTTTAAAAATATCAAATTGGATCTGACAGCACACAAAGCCCTCAGGGAATCAGTGTCTCCTTTTGTTTACAGTAAGAAGCCCCTTTATCATACATGTACCTATGCTTTTATCCTCAGGCAAGTTAAACTGTCCTAAGATACACAACAAAAGATGAGAAAGAAGAGAAAGGAGAGATGAGGGGAGAGGAGAGTTGATCTGAAGAGAGAGAGAGAGAGAAAAAAAGACTCAGAGCCTGTGAGAAACAGAGAGGTTGGCTATGACAACTTATATTCAAGGAAGAAGAACTCAACCAAAGATCATGCACAGACCTGAGAAATTAATTTTGTGATACCTAATTATAGGAGGACAAATCAAAACTAATAATAAGCAAAGGGGAATAGCAGCATCTGGTACATGGAACAGCGTCCAGCACAATCATTCAGAGAACTTTGTGGTAGGACTTGATGGTGCACAATCATTTGGAGAAATCTGTGGTAGAGATTGGTGGTTTTTCCACTGCTTTTGTAACTGCCCATTACATCACTTATATAGACATTGGTGGAATCTCATCAAAGTTGGCTGTGATAGTTCATTGTATGGGTTTTTAGATTACTGGATTCGAACTGAGAAATAATCCCATCAGTCTGGGGATGGTATTGAAAGAAAAGCAGAACAACAATCTCAACATTAGAAGATAGGAAGAAGAAAACCTAGAAAGTTTTAGAAAACTTTCTAAAAAGCTTTTTTTAGAAAATCATCATATTTCATTGTCTCTTGAGAACAGTAAGGTAGAAAAAAGAACTGGGTAAAAAATTGGCTGAGGTAAAAGCACATCAGAGGTGAATTCTAGATACATCAAAATAAAGATGAGAAAGACAGAAATCAGGATAGGAGAACTAAGGGTGTAAAAAGGACTCAAGAGAGAAGAAATTAAATTTATTCATCATTTGTATTTCTATTTTCCCCCTCTCCTCCCTTCCTTTTTTCTTTTCTCTTTGCTTCTATTTGTACATTTAGGTCTCTCTTTTTATTCCTCTCCCCCTACACACACGCTGAACAATGAATCCTAAGATTCAGAACTTAGTCTACTAGTCCAGTTCTAATACTGAATAGCAAGAAACAGAATTACTATGATTATTTACAAATGGCTGCTGCTTTATAGCAATTTTCAAGGCCTGGAAGAAAGTATAAATGCCATCTAGACATAGTAAAACATAAAAGACATTTTGGATGTGAGAGCTCAGACTTTTTATATATACCAACTCTAAAAGCTGCAATTATTTGATGGTAATAACCATGTGGTAAATATAGTATATACCTCAAAGATAATAAAAGAAATATTCCTCCTAGGATAGTTTTAATGCTAAATTTTGTGTCTACAACAATTGCATTTTCTCTTTAATGCTGGCATTAAGATTTTTCAGCATAAATGTGTTAGATTTTTCACAGTACTCAGACTCAAAAGTAACAGATATTCCTTTTTAGAGCCAAAATTACCCAGCAATTATACTTTGCTGAATCTATTCTTGATATTCATAGACATTTGACTAAAAGTATATCCACATTTAATTATTAAAGATGGCCTTAGAAAAATATAAATGCTCATCAACTGAGAATGGTTAGAATGAATAATGCCAAACTATCCCTTAGAATATTATTTAAAATATGTGTGTGTGCTCTGTGTGTGATATGTAAAAAACAGATATAAAAGTATCCCAAGATATTAACTGAATTCATTCACAAGCATTAGAAAATAATGTGTAATTGTCATTTAAAAGATTTTTATATTATTTAATTACATTGTATATAGTGGGCACATATTACACTTATAAATGAAAAAAAGCATTTGCAAAAATATATAGGTGTATCTAATTTACAAATAGGTTACCAAAAATTATTTCTATGCACAGTCTTCCAAAACCATTTTTATGTAAAATGTTTGCTGATTTATCAGAACATTCCTCTCTAGAAAATTTTGAAAACTAATTGAAACCGATTTATTAATTCCTTCATCTACTCATTTATTCATTCACTCAACATATCTTTATTTTATATTCACTACATGCCAATTGTTACTAATCTCCAGGTTTACAAAAATGGAGGCAGCACTATATCTGTCTTTAAGGAACAACAAATACCATGAAATCAGAAAATGATGGAGAAACATTATGCTCATTTAGATCTATTAGCTAAGTAGCATTCTGATATTGTTAATAGTATAAATCTAACTAGATACATACTGTCAAGTTTGATATAATTTGGATGCACATAGTCCTCTAGACGGGAATATAATTTAACAACCATAGTATCACCAGCAAGAGTCCAGTCTGTGGCAAGAATGAAACTAAGTAACTACAGTGTACATATGTCTGTCTTCACCTTCCTTATGGTTTCTTTCTAGCAGACAGCCACTAGATTTCTAGTTCCCAGCAGTCAAATACGGACTCTGAGGCAAATCCCTGCCCCAGTATAGTCTGACAATTTATATATTTGGGATGTATCTGGTTTAGAATTTCATAGCCAGAAAATACCTTATAAAGCAATCCATAAAAGGTAGCCTATGATTGTATTTTGCATGTTTATTAAAAAGAAGTAAATGGATCAAAGGAATCATTCATATCCTCTTCTGTGGGCTCAAGAAAAGATAGGATATGTACTTAAGCCACAATTTATAATCTTAGAAACTCCTTCCACCCCAGAGGAGCTATTTATCACCTCAGTGCTAAATGTAGCCCAGAAAGAGAAAATGAGTCTTTTATAATGAAAAGTCTGAAAGTTGGAGCTATAAACAACTGCATGGAGAGTTCTGTACTGAATTTATACAGTCTGTAATCGTCGTTCAAGGTGAAGAAATCAATGACAGCACAAAAAATCATCCACTGAATCTCAAGAGATACTGCTTTCTCTGTGCCTTGCTTTTCATTACAGCGTTCTTATTCCTGATCAAGTTCTCTCCTTGGGGAGCACTAATAGGCTAACAGCTACAAAGTCTGTTTTGTTCTATAAACCAGCAGGATCAAAGAGTGCTCTGTGGAAAACTTAATACTACTTCTGACTTCTTCCAGGAGAGCTGCTATTCCTCTACCATAACTTTTGCTACTTTAGAGTCTCTTTTCCAAGACCTTAAAATACTTAATAATATTTAATGAAAACATACAACTCAGTTATGAAATTAAATCATTAGGTTTCAGGCATTAAAGAATGCATAACCTACTAAATGAATGCAATAGTGGGAGTAAGGTGGGAGCTATTTGTATAATAATGATGTATTTTCTAAAATGTCAGCTTCCTTAGAGTATTAGCTAATATTTGCCAGGTACAAGGTCTTATTCTGTGCACTTTACCTGTAATAGAACATCTAATCCTCATGACAATCTTAGGAAGATGGCACTACTGTTAATCTCAGTTTATTATAATAAAAGGAAAGTGAGGTTTAGAGAATTTAGGAGTAAACAATTTATCCAAAATCATATATAGAAAGTACGTGCCCAAGTCTTCACACTCCCATATTTGAAATAGGGATATATTAATTTTGGACCAACCTAAAGTATTTTTATTTTTACTTTTAAAATATTCTTTAATTATAAAAGCCAAGTAAAATAAACATGCCTGACATATTTTCTTAACACAAATAGCCAGTCAGGCTATTTCCTTTTATCTTTCTCATTCAGGTTCTGTTACATAGATGAAACTATTATACACATGCAAATATTCAAATATTTTACTATTAAAGTTTCAAGAATAGAGAAAATGTTAAGAATTTATAGTGAGCACCTATATGCCAATAAATAGATAATGCCATTGTTATTTTGCTATATGTTGTTTATCATTTATCTATCTATCTATTATATACATTTTTGTATCCTTCTCCTTACTTTACATCTTTTCTTACTTTAATCCTAAACAACTTTATTTACTTCCCTTAAAGAGATATACTCCCCACATACTCATCAGGCCATGCTTGGGTCTAATCCTGGAAGTTTACTCACTTGAAAAATTTTCCTTTTGAAATATTTTATGTCACATGGAGATATTTGGCATTGAATTTCTAATTTCTAATTTCTAATTAAATTTCTAATTTCTAATTTCTAATTAAATTTCTAATTTAATCTAATGTTAATTAATTTAAATATCCATGTGGATGATGGCTACCTTATTAGATAACACAGCTCAAGAGTAGTATAATGAAGATAAGAAAGGATAAGATTCCAATTATATAATCAAATAATTCTACTACTGGGTATCTATCTAAAGGATATAGAATCAAACAAAGTGTGTATCAGCAGATGAATGGACAAAGAAATCTGGGGTATGTATATACATGTATTTGTGTGTATGTATAATATAGTGCTATGTATACTATTCATCTACAATAGTACATGTATATACATACACACACGCACTACTCAGCCATAAGGAAACCTTGTCACTTGCATCAACATGGATGGAACTAGAGGTCATTATGTTAAGTGAAATAAGCCAGGCCCAGAAAGACAAATATCACATGTTCTCACTCTTATGTAGAGCTAAAAAATTGATCTCCTTTAGGTAGAGAGTAGAATATTTACCAGGTACTAGGAAGGGTGTGTGTGGGGAGAGGGGGGATGAAAAGATGTTGGTTAAAAGATACAGACATACAGTTAGATAAAATCAATTGTAATCTTTGATTTAAGAGTAAGGTGACTACAATTAAATGCAATGTATTAGATATGTCAAAATAGCTGGAAGAGAAGATTTGAAATGTCCCCAAACCAACGATATGAGAAATATCCAAGCTAATGGATATCCGAATTACTCTGATTTGATCATTACACATTGTATGCATGTATTGAAATATCACACATACCCCACAAATATATACAAATGTCACAAATCAAAAAACTTAAATTTTAAGACAATAGAATTTGTTTCCATTATTTATGATAACGGGTAACTTTTATGTGATGCTAGATGCCAGAGGCTAGCTCTATACCTCTTCTGTAATATCATGTAATTCTCATATGCATATATTATTCAGTAGAAATGCATATGACTTCCTTACAAATAAGAGAATTAGAGCTCAGAAACATTAAGTAATTTTCTGATGATAACATAGCATGTAAAAGCCTACAAAAGTCTACAAAGTGTATATAAAAGTCTACCACGTTATCTTACATGTCCAAATGTCCATTTTTTTTTTTATTTTCTTTTTCAGACAAAGTCTCACTCTGCTGCTCCAGGCTAGGGTGCTCTGGTGCGATGGCTTAAGCAACCTCAAACTCCTGGGTTCAAGTGATCCTCTTGCCTCAGACTCCCCAGTATCTGGGACCACAGGCTCCCACCATGACACAGAGCTATTTTTTTCTATTTTTAGAAGAGACGAGTCTTGCTCTTGCTCAGGCTGGTCTTAAACTCCTAAGCTCAGGCAATCCACCCACCTTGGCCTCCAGAGTACTCTGATTAAAGAAATGGACCACTGTACCTGGCCCACATGTCCCTTATTGCCCAACCACATTTCTGTGTTTCTTGTAATAAAATTCAATTATTAAACTTCTATTTGGTCCTTTTAATACATAATTGCAGATAATGGAGTAACCATGACAAGTAATGTGTGTTCCCTGTTTTAAGAGAAAAGTCAAAATGAATTAAACCCCAGAGAAACAGAATGTTTCAGCAACTATCTTAAAAGTTTCTTTTTCTTTTTTATTTCAAGATACTTGGGACATAATTTTATCATTATTCCAAACACAGCAATATATTGAACTCCTGACACTGTGCTAAGCATTTAAAGATGAGCCACAAATATCTTGTACTGACCTGGATGACAGGAACACAATAGAACTATAATGGATTATTATTGTCTTTATGCTATCACTTTCAATAGTGAGTCCAGGTTATACCAAACAGTTCCTTAGCACAAATCCTATTTTTACCATTTGATATCAGTTTAAAAGGTTATGTTAATTATAATATTACTAAGTAAAATTACAGATAATTAAAACTCTTAAGCTTACGTGAGAAAGGACTAATATTCACCTTTTCTTATCTGCTTCTATACCTCTAGTTGAGAGAATACGATGAAATCTGAAATTGAAAAGGAAAGTGTTTGCTACTAATTCAATGTTCTAATCCACACTTAAATCCTTTCTAGAGCATATCTAACTGATGATTAAACCTGATCCAAAACACATTTGAACTCCTAGGAACATTCACATCCATATCTCCATTCAGTCAACAAATTTATTCAGCATCCACTCTGTGTTAGATACTCTCACAGGTGCTGAAGATGCAAACTACACACACACACAAATACATATACATATTTTTATTTATAAGGTACTCAGATATATCATAGTCCAGGAGTATTAGTATTATCACAGAACAACCAGTCCAGAAATTATACAGAAATATACCATGTCAGTATTATAAAATAGAGAGGGGCACCTAACCCAGCCTCAGCAAATGCAGATGACAAAAGACATTAATACAGGAAAGCTTCCTATGTCAGGAAATCTTAAAATGTAAGTAGAATCTGACTAAGAAAAAAATATAAGAACTTTCCAAAGAAGAAAAGTTTTAGCAAAAATACTGAGGAAGCATCTTCATGTATATGGAAACCTCAAAACAATTCTATTCTTCTCTGTTACTTTAGGAAAGACCATTTAGGACCTGATACATTCTGTTAAAGAGCCAGGACATTATTTTACAGAACTGGAAATCCACCAAGGAGTTTTAAAAAATGGGTGACACAGTCAAATCCTAGATTTAAACAGAACATTTTAGAAACAGGGTAGCCACTTAGGGTAATTTAGCAACAGACTGTGATAAAGACATCATGGCCTTAAACCAAGAATAGTGTCAACAAGGATATGAAGAAATTGAGTACAGAAACAAACTAAGTTTTGATATAATCCCTAGGTTTAGTAGCTTAAGGGAAGAGAGGAACAGTTTAGTTTGAGGTAAACTGAGTTGAGATGCCTATGAACGATGCACATGAAGTGGTCTGGGTCAGAGGCTGGAAATAAGTATAAGAATACTACCTGTGCAGTTTTAGAACTTCTCACCAACACTGATAACTTGATTAATTAATATAAAGAATACACCATCTTAAAAATAGAGCGTAAAACAACTAAATCATCTCTTTTTTTGAGCAAATTTGCCATTTTGTGCATCAAAAATGGCAATGAGTAGAAATGGAATGTATTTCAAGTGAATAATGAGCATCTAGATTTCAGATTTTATTAATAAATTAGATCAATATATAGGATATAAATTCAATGATGGAGGAGAAGACAAATGGCAGACTATAAGCAGCTCATGTATGCTACTCTTAAGGGGAGGATTGAAAGTTGCAGGTCAATGCCCCAGTATGAATGGGCTCTGTAGAACACTGTGAGTCATGACAGAAGTAACGGGATACATGTAAAGTGAAGGAGAAGGTGATAGGGTAATCATTCAGTCAGACTGGAAAGTAACTGAGGAGGCATCCACACATGGAGAAGGACAGGAGAAGAGAATCATGAGGCCCCAAGATCCCCCCACAGACAATGTGGCCTGAGCTGTGAGAGGGGTTCCCACTGCCATCACAGATATCCAGGCTGATTATACAGCTGCTTAGGGTCTGTGCAGTGACACTGTGTCAGAGAACAGTCACCGTAAGCACACAATAGTTTCCATTCCTGGGTTCCTGCAACTGATCTTATTCTGAGCTCACAGGTCCAGAGAACCTGGTCCACACAGGGCTCAGTTTTGCTGAAGCTGCTTCTACATTTTCCTGGCCAGGCAAGGGAAGGAGAAGGAAGAGCACATACTTTGACTTCCTCAGGGTAGATTCAAGCAGAATGGGTACCACTGAGGCCACTGATGAAGCCTTACAGTGACAGCTAGGGAGGTTCTGGGAAAGGAGAAACCCCTGACTTCCCAGTGAGAAGAGTTTCTTCCCAGAAACTCACTCTAAACTCTGCCCCTGAGTTTCTCATGTTTTCACAGGGCCCATGATACCAACCATAAGGCTCTCACCTCCTACCTGGTAAGAACAGCTCTCATGGTCCAATCTTCCACCAGGGACCTGGTAGCTATGAGCTCCCATCACACCTGGACCCTAGTAGAGGGAATGCATGCAACCCTGATACCTATGACAACTGCCTAGATAGCCTCACCTAGCTGAAACTGCCATCACCAGAGGGACACCTGGTCAAAGCAATGTTCCACATACCAGCCTTCATGGGGAAGGACTTGCCCAGTCCCTCACCCAAGTTTCCAGTAGCAGCTTGGGATAAAACCTACCACTCCACATGAAGTTTACCCAGCACAAGCTTGGATTGTGACAAACACATAAGAATGGAAAAGATCAGCTGTATTACTGGCTTTCAGTGTATGCATCCCTTTTCTGCCAGGTCAGTCTTCTGGAGTAGGTCACAAAAACATCATCTATGGACCTCTCCTTCTCACTAAATAGTAGATATTCCAGCAAAGAAGAATGTGTACATTGCAAACATATCTGCTCTGAGCTGAGAGAAGAGGTTTCAGATTAGAATAAAATATCAAAGAACTCGGGCGACATGAAAAAACAAACTATTCTAACACCCCCAAAGGATCATAACAAATCTACAGCAGTGGACTCCAACCAAAAGAAAATTGTTAAAATGTCAGAATTGGAATTCAGAATATCCATGGTAAACAAAATGAATGGGAATGAAAAGAAAACAAAAACCCTCACAAAGAAGCCCAATAAATATTTCAGGAAATTAATAAACAAAATAAGAAAGTTATGAAAGAGACAGACATTAAGAAAGGCTATAACAGATTTTAAATAAATGAAATCATCATTTACATAATTTCAAACTGCAGTAAAAACCTTAAAGAACAAACTAGACCAAGCAGAAGATGAAATCTCAGAACTTGAAGATACAGCTTTTAAACTATCCTAATTAGTCAAATATGCAGGAAAAAAAATAAGAATTGACAATCCCTTAAAGAAATAATGTGATTACGTGAACTAAGGCAGTATATTAATGTTAGGCATGCCCAGAAGAAAAGAAGAAAAATCAGAAAAATGGAAAACCCATTTCAGGAAATTATTGAGAAAAATGTCCATGGTATCACCAGAGATTTAGATATCCAGACACATGATGGTCATTGAACACATAAGGATT
The DNA here is from genome assembly GCF_000181295.1 of Otolemur garnettii. Lineage (NCBI taxonomy): Eukaryota > Metazoa > Chordata > Mammalia > Primates > Galagidae > Otolemur > Otolemur garnettii. The sequence goes on along the minus strand of NW_003852594.1, from coordinate 2,682,316 downwards.
TGTAACAGTAGATACCCACCATTGTAAAAATACCTGAAATTTAAAGCCCACAACCCTTATGAAATAATAGACAAAGAGGGAAAACAAAATAACCAGGCATCATTTAACATGATAAACTGAGCAGTATCCCAAACATCAGTGTTAACACTGAACATGAACAGTCTTTAATGCACAACTTAAAAAAACATAGACTAGCTGACTAGATGAAAAAACATAATTCAAATATATGTTGTCTCCAAGAAATACATCTGTTTTGCAAGGACCTACAGAGTCACAAAGTAAAGGAATAAAAAATTCCATGCAAATGGAAACTAGAAATAGGCAAACATAGCGATTCTCAAAACAGATAAATTAGAGTTTGAATCAGTAATAGAAAAAAAAATAAGATTGTCATTATATGTATAATGTTAAAGGAAGCAATTCAACAAGAAGACATAAGAATCTTGCAGATATATTACCTAACACAGGAGCTCATAGATCCATAAAGCAAATTCTACTATATCTACTATATCTAAGCAAAGAAACAATAGCATCATAATTGCCAGATACTTCAACACCCTGGTAAGAGAAGTAGACGGATCGGATCACTGAAGCAGAGGATCAATAAACAAGAGGCTTAAATGGAAGTCTAGAACAAATGGATCGAACAGACATTTACAGGATATTCTACTCAAAAATTACTAAAAATACATTCTTCTCATTGGCACATGAGATATTTTCCAAGATTGCTTGTATCATAAGCCAAATTAAAAAAAAAAAACAAACCTGAAATTATAGCATGTATCTTCTTAGACCAGAATGGGAAATACTAGAAAAAAATTCCAAAAGCAACACTTAGATCTATAGAAACCCATGAAAATCAAACAATCTGATGCTGAATCCTTGGATGAATGATGAAATTAAAATGTAAATCAAAAGATTCCTTGAACTGAGCAACAAAGGGAATACAAGCTTTTGAAATCTATGGAATATAGAAAAAAAGGCCCATGGGAAAAATTCATAGCCTTACATGATTAAATCAAAAAAAACCAGAAAGATCATAAATTAACCATCTTAGGTCACATCTCAAGGAACTAGAAATAGAAGAGCAAAGCAAACCCAAAGGCAGCAAAAGAAAAAAAAAAAATAAAGCTCACAACAAAACTAAACTAAATGGAAACAAAAACAATAAAAGGATCAACAAAACATGAAGTGGGTTCTTTGAAAAGATAAACAAAATCTATAGACCATTAGCCAGATTAACCAGAAAGAGTAGAGAAAGCATTCAAGCTCAGTCAGAAATGAAAAAGCAGACATTACAACATACATCACGGAAATACAAAATACCATTGGTGACTATTAAGAATATCTCTGTGCAAACTGGAAAACTTAAAGGGAAATAAATGAATTTCTGGAAGCTCACAACCATCCAAGGCTGAATCAGGAAGAAATAGAAATCCTGAAAATCTCAATGATAGGCAACAAGATTGATACAGTAACAAAAATAAGCTCCAGGTAACAGGTGAACAGCTTATTTCTATCTGACCTACAAAGAAGAACTGGTACTTATCATACAAAAATTTTTCTAAAACATCAAAAGGGAAGGATTACTCCCTAACATATTCTATGAATCCAGTGTCACCTTGATTCCAAAGCCAGGAAAGGACACAACAAATAAATGAAAACTACAGGTCAGTATCTTCCATCTTATTAACACAGATGCAATAATCCTCAGTAAGATCCTAGCAAACTGAATTCAACAGTACATCAAAAAGATAATTTACCATGATCAAATGGGATTCATCTCAGGGATGCAAGGATAGGTACTAACATGTAAATCAATAAGCATGATTGGCTACATAAACAGAAGCAAAAACAATGACTATATGATCACTTCAGTAGATACTTAAAAAACATTCAATAAAACCCAATACTCTTTCATTGATAATAACCCTCACCAAACTAGACATATAAGAAATATACCTCAAAGTTATAAAATAATAATTATATGACAAACCAACAGCCAACATTATATTGAATGAACAAAAGTTGGCAGCATTCCCCTTAAGAAACGGAACAAGACAAGGGTATCTACTGTCACCACTTAGACATCCTAGCAGAGAAATTGGTCAAGAGAAAGAAATATAATAAATGGCCTCCAAAATGAGAAAGGGGAGATCATACTATTCCTATTTGCTGAAGATATGATCTTATGTCTATAAAACCCTAAAGAGTCCACTAAAAGAATCCTAGAATTGATAAATTCAGCAAAGTCTCAGGTTAAAAAATCAATGTACACAAATTGGTAGCATTTCTATATACTAATAAAAGTCAGGCTGAGAGATTCAAATCAAGGACTCAAAACCATTTACAATAGCTATAAAGAAAATAAAATACCTAGGACTATACTTAAGAAGGTAGATGAAAGATCTCTACCAAGAAAACTGCAAAACAATGATGAAAGAAATCACAATTGACCCACACAAATAGAAAAGTGTCCCTTGCTCATGTCCATACTAACTTAAAGATTCAAGATAATCTCCATCAAAAGGCCAACATGATATTTCACAGCTCCAGAAAAAAATACTTGAATAGCCAAAGCAAGGAAAAAGGTATACACTACCTGACTTCAAATTATACCACAAACCTATATTAACAAAATTAGAATGGATGGCACTGGGGTAAAAGTTGAGACATAAACCAATGGGACAAAATATAGTAGCCAGAAATAAAACTATATAGCTACAACTAACTGATCTTTGACAAAACAGACAACAATGTACACTGGGGAAAAGGAAGCCCTATTCAATAAATAGTACTGGGACAACTGAAAAATCACATACAGAAGAATGAAACAGGACCCCTATATCTTACCATATATAAAAATTAATTCAAGATGAATAAAAGACTTAAAAGCAAGGTATGAAGCTACAAAAATTCTAGAAGAAAACAAGGAAAGCTTTTCCAGACATCAGTCTGGGCAAATAATTCATTACTACAACTCAAAAGGCACAGATAGTGATGGATAAATAAATAAATGGAATTTTATTACATTAAAAACCTCATACAGAAAAGTATATAATCAACAGAGTAAACAGATAATTTACAGAATAGTATAAAACATTCGCCACCTATACACCTGACAAAGGGCTAATATCCAGAATCTACAAAGAACTTGAACAAATCAGCAAGAAAAAAACAACCCCATTAAAAAGTGACAAGGACATGAACAGAAGTTTTTCAAAAGAGGACAGACAAGTGGCGAGCAAACAAGAGTAAATGAACAGCATCATCAGGATAACAGCATTATCAGGAAAAGGTAATTAAAACCACAATGAGATACTACCTTATGTCTGTCAGAATTGCAATTATTAAAAAGACAAACAATAGATGTTGCTGCAGAAATGTGGAAAAGGGAATGTTTAGATCACGTTGGTGGGAATGTAAACTAATACAACTGCTACTGAAAGCAGTATGGAAATTCCTTAGAGAACTAAAGTAAACCTACCATTAGATCCAGTCCTCTTACTACTGGATATCCATCCAAAGGAAAACTAATCATTATCAATATGACATCTGAACCTGCATATTTGTGATATTCCAGTTCCCAACTGCAAAGATATAAAATCAGCTTAAAATGCTCATCAACTTCTGATGAGTTGGTATTTAAAAAGTGTGTGTGTTTATATCACACATGAGCCATGATTACTATTCAACCATGAAAAAGAGTGAAATAATATCTTTTGCAGCATTTTGGTTGAAACTGGAAATCATTATCCTAAGTGAAGTACCTCAGGAATGGAAAAACGAACACCACGTGTTCTCACAAATAATTAGGAGCTATATGACACACAGGCACAAAGCAACGTATAGGTTATTGGAAACCAATAAGGGCTGAGGGCTAGAGGAGGTGAGAATAAAACCTTGTGTATTGGGTGTAATGAATTTTATTCTGATCTCAGGCTCTCTAAATGCCCCACCTTAACCATCACACAATGCATGCATGTAACAAAATCATTTATACCCCTTGACATTTTGAAATAAGTTAGTTCAAAAGTAAAGATTCTTCTGCTTTGGGTAAGTGGATATGTAAATGATTTACATAAAAATGATAAAGGCACATTAAGAAAGGATTACATGATGAGGTAACAATCCATTTTCCAGCTAAAATTATAGTTAATTGAATTGACAGAACAACCCAAAGACTGCTTTATTTAAAAATCACTGAGCTCCCATTTTTGATTTGCAATACTTTAAATTGCTTTAACCTTTATGAATATTCTATACAAAGTAGAAGCAATAGTCACCCTCCCAAGATTAAATAAGAACTACATAAAATAAAAACAATGAATTAATATGTGTGTGTGTAGTACATATCCACTTAAATGAATAATTCTCAGACAAAATATGTCTGAAAAGGGTTAAACAAGGGAAATTTAGGTAAGAGTTTGTTTAGATAGGATGTTTGCATGATATAAAGCTTAAAAGCCCCCAGACCCAATTTGAATGCCGAGCTTTATCCCATTTGTTTGTCTATAGGAGTTCCATCCACAGACCTACTGATTTAGATAATTTACATGTTATCTTTCAGCATCTTCCCAAAATTCTGCAAAAAGAAGGTGACTGATAAAGCTCCTTAGTGTTTTGACATTAAAATGTTGCTATTAAAGGTCTCTTTGCTCTCAAGGATGGTGTTGAATGCCCTTATATCATTAGAAATTAGGAGGTTGAATGAAATCACTAGAGCATGAAAAAGCCAGGACTAGGACAAAAGAAGAAGGAAGGTTGAGAAACAGCATAAGAATTAGGGCCCCTTTGAAGACTATGAACAATTAGTTAGTGGATCATATGAGTGGGTCATTAGTAGCATTTTTCTTATTCCCTAGACACAGACTGTCTTCCACATACCTCTGTATATTTATATAATATGATATTTACACATCAATTCACCCTGTCTGTTAGGCAGAGAAGATCCCACCCACTCCACACACCCCCAGATAAAACAAGGTTGGAGAGAAAACTGCATTTGAAAAAGTAGCTACCATGTGCTGGTTACATATTAATCCTCACAGTCATTGTGTGAAACAGTATTATTACTCCCATTTTATACTTGAACAAATTCATGTCTTTAGACTTGGTAATTTAAACCATTTAGTATATGGCAGAGTTAGGGTTAAAAACCTATGTATCCAGGCTTGTAGCACTGAGTATATTTTCAGGGTTTTTTTTTTCCTTTTTTGTTTTTTCTCTAATTCACCACACTGCTTCCTGTGAAAAATTTTCATGTATTACATAAAGGTAATGAGAAGTTCTTTTTTTTTTTGAGACAGAGCCTCAAGCTATCCCCCTGGGTAGAGTGCCATGGCATCACGCTTACAGCAACCTCCAACTCCTGGGCTCAAGCGAGTCTCCTACCTCAGCCTCCAAAATAGCTGGGACTACAGGCGCCCGCCACAATGCCCATCCATTTTTTTGGTTGCAGCCATCATTGTTGTTTGGCGGGCCGGGCTGGGGATTCGAACCTGCCACCTTAGGTGTATGTGGCTGGCGCCTTAGCCGCTTGAGCCACGGGCGCCTAGCTGAGAAGTTCTTATGATGGACTGCTTTCACGTTTGGTAAGAATTCTTAAAATAATAGCCCAAAGCAGAATTATTCAAAAAGAAAAACAGAAAAACAGAGTATATTGTTTTTGGCTCTATCAAGTAGGAGGGGGTACACTCCTAAAACCCACTTATTCATTAAATGAATGAATAGAGAAACTAACACATATCGACAGCTGAGGAAGTGCTAAGTGCTTATATTCAGAATTATTCTTCAACATTTTATGCATTTTAGAAGAGAAGAAATGGTACTCAGAGAGTATTTTGCTCACAACTGTATACTCTGAAAATTGTGAGACTAGATTGCATCTCTAATACCAACCACCTTACACTCAAACTTTTCTATTACTTGAGCCCCCTTGAGCCAGGTCCTCTCCCCATTTGTTTTGTTTAGAATCTGCCTTGAGGATTCACTGCCCTAATTTCACACTCAAAGTTGAGGGCTTAGCTTAGTTCTTATAACTATCCCTGTTCCTAAATAATTATTTTTTGGCTGACTTAGGAAAATGGTATGACATAGAGCCTAAAGAAATTAACTGAAGGAATACTGGAAGAAAAATGTAGTGCTGGAGAATACAAAACTATCCTTCTACTAAGCCAAGAACCAGTTCCTAGGGGAACTGAAGAAAATGAGAAAACTAAAGTAGAAAGAATCCTTGTTTCATTTCTGGAAGTAAATGTGAGAAGAATAAAACCAGACGTAACCTGGGGCATTCCTCTACATTTCAGTTACCTTTTCCTTCTGAGAGAGAAGCCAACTGTAAGGCCGAACATATTATTACTTTTTAATTCCTGACTTCTTGTCACCTACATCATCCATTTATGCTTTTTCCCCCTTGGCAACAAAATTGACCATGAGCCTCAGTTGATGGTAGACATCTAAGAGAAAAAGCTTACAATCCATGAACACAGTCTTGTTATACAGGGTTAGGATTTATTTCTGATAGACATAAAAGAACAGGTTTTTTTTTTAATCACTCAAAATGTAAGATGTATAACATATGTTTCTTCTTTTTTACCTTTAGCAGAGATAGAGAGAAACAGAGTGAGACTTATGCAACTTCTTGATCGTTTTCAAATAAGTTTCAGTAAGGAAGTGTTAAGAAAGCTTTATTAAAACCATATAATTATTTTAAGTTATACTACTCTGCAAATAATAGGCATGTATCAATGAAGTCACATTTACCAAACTGAACATTAGATGTAAGTCTTAAGTTTGTACTACATTGACAACCAAAAGTAGAGTTTTTAGTCATACTTCTCTTTAAGTATTATAATGGACTAATAAAATAAGTAAGAATATTATAAAATTAGAAAGAAAAATTTAATAGATAGCCATGTTTTACAAAGTCGCTATCAATATAAAACTGCTAAAAAGTCAGTTGGATAAAAAGATCTTTTAGACTTGTGAAAAACAGACGTGCTGAGTTTTTGCTTTGTAAATTAGTAATCAAAGTATTTTCCTTTCAAATACTGGGATAGCTGGGCTGCATCCCTTTTTCTTTTGTCATAAAGCCTAAACTGCTTTCATCCCCTTACAAGGAACTAGGAAATGAAGAATTACAATAGATCCCAAGTGACTCTTCCATGGCTAAATTCCAAGCAGGGTTTCTTTAAGTGCTTCTCATTAAAGTAGGAACTCACTGAAATGAAACTAATGTTTACTTATCTATCTTACATATAAGACTAGAAGGTTCTTGAAGACATGAACAATGTTGTGCTTACTTTGTACTTCCAAGACCTATGACATAGCCTGGCATATATTAATGAGCATGTAATGCAAGTGTTTGGGATGAGCTGGTGTTCCCTTAACTTCTGTGGTCCAGCATAAAGGCAGGTAGTGAGTTAGATCTCAGAAATCCTTTAAAGGTATTAATATTTATGTCCCTATGATTTCAATAACTAGTTTCATTTCCAAAATAAAAATTATAGAGACTATCTTCCTATTTCTTAAAACTTTTATTCATTTTGATGTAAACAACACAATTTTGGTATAGGTGATGATAACTTTAAAGAGAAATTTAACATGGCAATCAGCTCTCTATTGTTATCAAACCTCAACACAATGAGATTAAGATATATACCTATGAGGTAATAACAGTTTCTTGTAGACTTACGCTCCCAAAGGAACTCAGTGATTCTTATTAGAAGTCAAAAGTGAAAGATAATGTAGCATGATAAGGATATAACATACTCAGTAAACAAAGACAAAAAATAGCTGTTTGCTCTTATAAAGAACACATTTTAATGGAGGATATAGGTAAATAATAATTAATATAACGTAGTAAATTATGTACACATTGGAAGAATATCAGGACCCATGTTAAAAAAATAAAGCAATTTAAGATAGATTATAAGACTTATAGGAAGATTTTACATAAAGGGGTCAGTACATGCCTCATTGAAAGGTAACATTTGCGAAAGTCTTCAAAGGAAAGACCGATACCTAAGGAAAACTTTCCGAACAAAAGTAACAGTAAGTGCAGTGCAAAGGCTATTGTACACAGCTGGGATTGACATAGAGTTAGCACAAGAAATAAAAGTAGAAAATAAAATCTATAAGGTATAGGGGATAACAGGACTTTGGCTTTTAACTTGAGAAAAATAGGGTACCAGAGCTGGTTTGAGAATTTTTTTTTTTAGACAGAGCCTCAAGCTATCCCCCTGGGTAGAGTGCCGTAGCATCACAGCTCACAGCAACCCACAACTCCTGGGCTCAAGTGATTCTCCTGCTTCTGCCTCCTAAGTAGCTGGGACTACAGGTGCCTGCCACAATGCCTACCTATTTTTTTTTTTTTTTTTTTGGTTACAGCCGTCATTTTGTTTGGTGGGCCCAGGTTGGATTCGAACAGGCCAGCTGAGGTGTATGTGGCTAGTGCCTTAGCTGCTTGAGCCACAGGCACTGAGCCTAGTTTGAGAGTTAAAGAGATTATTCGGGCTATTGATAAAAGATTATAAAGAGGAAATGGCGAAAGCAGGAAGACAAGTCAGGAGGCTGCGATAATAATCTATGTGAGAACTGACAATTTGGACCAGGGTAGTTGTAATAGATACAGTGAGAAATGGTTGGCTTTTGGATATCTATTCAAAGAAGCAGAAGGATTTGCTAATGGATTCATGTGGCTAAGAAGAAAATAAAGACATTTAAGAATGATAGTCAGAATTTTGACCTGGAAGAACCAGAATTGGAGATGCCATTAAATGACATGATGTAGACAGTAGGTAAAGCAAGAGAATTTTTTTGGGGGGGAGGGAGGGGCGGGAGGTTGTTTTATGTTTTGTTTTTCTTTAGAAGATTACAAGTACATGTTGGTATGTAATGAGTTTACAATGTGTAACAGACATATAAGTAGGTAGCTCAATTTAGAAATAGGTTGTTCAGAGAGTTTGAGCTAGACAGATGTATTTATGAGTCATCAGTACATGTTGGGATGTCTCACAATGATGTATGCTGTGCTCACCAAAGAAGTCAGTGTTGATGAAGATGGAGGGAAGAAAAGGGAAAAGAAGAGAAGAATGAGAAAAAGAAGGGAAGGGAAGTCCTAGTACTCAGCCTTAGGGTGGGTCAATGTTGGGAAGGCCAGAAAAGAGAAGAGTGAGCAAAGGTATTGAAAATAAATGGCTGATGAGACTGGCCCCTGGAGAGTATCCAGTCAGGGTATCCAAGTGAAGAAAGTGCTTCTATGATAATTCATTTGCCATTTTGAAATTTAACTTTAATTTGAGTGTATTGTATTTTTTAGCCAAAACCAAATCCTTAGATTTCCTGATAAGTATATATAAGAATCTATTTTATAATGCAATCATATTTGTACCATTTACCTGTTAATGTAAATCTGTTCATTGAGAAAATCATTACCTGTAGTCCCTGGGGAAAGCAGCAGGGATGAGGTTACAATGGTTAAAATAAATGTAACAAATATCTTGGATGGAAGGAGGAGAGAACATATAATTATATAATTTTCAATCTTCAAAAAAGATGCAGTATAATACTATCAGAATAACCTAACAAATGGAACAAAAATAATTCGTTTTTGTTGAGTACCTGCCATGTGCCTGGTGCTATATTAAAATGGTCTCATATCTAGTTACCTACTCGTAAAGTTCTGAGATACTATCATCACTATTCTAAAGATGAAAAAATCTTGACTCAAGATTGTATTGACATACTGATAGTGAGTAAGAGAGTCAGAATTGGAATAAAAATTCTTCTCCAAAGGACTGGAGTCAGCGTTTCCTAAGTTGTATTCCTTGCTTTCCTGTAAATGAGCTGATAAATTCAAGGAGTCACTTGGAATATTTGGGGCCTAGGTTCCTCAATTTTAAACATATGGAATTTATCCACTTACAGGATGACTGTGAGGGCAGTAAAATGCACATTGTGAGGCTCCCCTTAATTCTGGAGAGGAATTAAAAAAGAGTAATATCAAAGTGGAAGATAAAGCCTTGATATTAACTGATACTGGTCTAAGATGTTCCTTTCTCATCCCCTAATAAGGTTTACACGTGCACACACACTCACACACACACTAGAAAGAAAATCCTTAGAAGCAGTAGAAAATAAGAATGAAAAAATAAGTCTACAGCCTTTAAGCTAATGAAAAAATAATGCGTCAAATTTTAGTGTATTCTACTGCAATTAAATTTGCATTTCAAGGTGTAAATTTATGTTGAAAGAAGTGTACATTACTTCTGAACTTCACATAATGACTCAGATAGTTAATTCAATATACATCCAGGAATATTAGAGAAATTCCAGAATGACTGTGGCATAACCTAAACTTTTAAAATTTGAAAAGAGGACTATTGGTCTTACAAATTCTGCTGTGAAGCCTGATGCTTGCCAGAGCCCCCACCACTTGCTCTGTGGCATGTAGTTATGAAATGACTCTATCTCCTATGTGCAAAATAGAGACAGTTCTGCTATTCAACACTTTCTACAACTCAAATCCACTAGGGCTCATATACAATCCCCAGTAATATCATCCCCAATTTCAATGAGTGTTAATAGTCTCTACTCACTGGCTTAATATCATTTAATCCATCTAAGGACCTCAAGAACAAGCCTTTACTAAGATTGGCTAAACCATCTCTGTAGAAAATTTACTGTCCTATAGAAAGTCAGTAAGCATCCCATAAATTCCAAAAATATTTACCATGTATTTGTTATTAATTTACTGAAAGCAATATAGATATGAAATTATAAACGACTAAATCAATTTTACTTACCACATATAAATAACTTAAGTAACTGTAAATCTTCTGCACTCACCCTGTCAATTAAGGAGAATTTTAGGTGGTAGATTTTTATTGTACTCTAAGTTAATTTTTCAAGTAGCCTTTCTTTCAAGTTATTATTACAATTGTTGTCAAACAAGGAATTAAATTCTATTGTTTTTCCATCATCTACTTACAGGCTGTAATTCTCCTTTGACAAGTTTAAATAAACTTATAAGCAGATATATAGGTGCTTTGGGGAATAGTAGGACTGAGACAATATTAAAGATTGTAAGACTCTTTTCTCAGTAACCCATAAGCAAGCAGCCCCACCTAATGCCTTGGAGAATATCTGAACTATTTTTTCCCTATAAATATAGTTAAAATTTAGAGCCCAACCTTTTCTCCTATGCCTAACATAAATGTTATTCCCAAACCCTACCAGAGGCAGTAAAGATTTAGCTCATTCAATTTCATACTGTGACCTGAAGAAAATTGTATCTTAAATGTGTACTTTTGGAAGTTCATGCCAATTGATACAGATAAGCAGATAAGTCCACCATACAAGAATGTAAACATACTCAATATTTCACAATAACTGATTCACAGACAGTAAGCTATGAAAATTGCATCTGTTTTTAGACACTTCTTACCAGACTTAAATTTAAAATATATTTTGTGACAAAAAAGTACCATCACATTGAATTTCTCACTATATTATCTATAGAGAAACCATTTCAAAACATTGATAGGATAGAATCAGTTATAAAAGATATCGGCATTAACACATAAAAGTGCTGAGCTCTAAAAAAACCAAAGCACAGAGTATTGGTATTTTTCAAATTGCATTTCAAGGAAGGCTGCATCATTTTTAAAAATTCCCTTCTCAAGCTTATATTTATTATTCTTAAGTTTTGAGAATGAAATGGCCCATCACTTCTCATTAACCAAGAATATAAAAATATCTGGTGGACCCATGGCAGATGGCTTGAATTAGCAGCAAATGTAGTTTAGGATTTAGTAGCAATTTATACCTTGTCAGGAAGTGATAACCATAATTATATAGTGTCACTTCTCTTAGTGTTTATAAATGTATTAAAAGATGTGAAAATTAAAATTTTGACAAAAGTCAAACTCACTCTATTTTCCTGATTGAGTCATTTAATTTATATCAATAATTTATAAGATTATGAATCTTCTTAAAACTCAGATGTAGAGTTTGAAGAGGAAAAAAATTACAAATATGCACATAATTCTAGAATAACTCAGCCAGCAGGACTGCTGCCAAGAATAATAGAACTCATGAAATTACACACCGTGATAAAGGACATTTGACTATACTACAATGCAATTGGAGAATGGCTTCTTTCCCGCATAAGTTCTCTTTTTTAATTAACACAGGCTAAAGTTCTCATCTTTTAGGGGGAGGAAGTAGGCACCAGAAATACTCACCTCGTGATGCCTGGGATATTTCTCAGTTCACCAGTCTGCATTGACAGATATACATATGGTATAAGTTCATTAGACATCATTTATGTTTTTTGAAAGCATAGAGTTACGGAAAAATAATTGATTTTCTTTAATTTTTTAATAATGGAGACCTGAAATTTATACAATTTAATTTTCTCAACACAGTTTGTAAAGTCATGGCACAGGTTTACTATATTTCCCTGACAAGTGATTTCTAAATATTTGTATATGACAAAATCAAAATTCAAACTAAAATAAATTTATATATAAGTGTCTATATGTGTGTATGTGTGTAAAGTGGCATTGTAAGATGCTATTTTCACCAGTGAATAGAGATTACTGAGTTTAGTTTCAGCCAGAATGTAATTAGGACAATCACACCTTGACTCTGAGGATTTTACATACTAGGGCCAAAAATCTGCTTGTGACACAGTGAGCTGAACTGAACTTGACAGTATGTTCACTGGGAGCTAAGTTTCTGGCTGAGCAGTATAAATGATGTTGCTATTTTGAAACTGAAGTCTTCTGGATTCTAGAACTAATAGGTCCTATGAAGACCTGGAGAGAATTTGGGGACAATCATTCCGTAATCGCAAGGTTGGGAAACCAGAAACTCTGGAAGGATGAAGAAACTTATTCAGTTAAGGATGGCAGATGGCATCATTTTCTTTTATATCATATTGATGAACCAAATCTTTTCCATTGTAATTTTATATATGTTACAGTAAAAAGCACTCTTTTGAGAATTAAGACTATATCAAAACTCTCTGAAATTCAAAGTCATTAAATTTTGAATTATTGGATGTCAAATATTAGAATGAATTATTAAGATGAATGTGAAATATGATGTTTTGGCAGTCAACATTAATTTTCATATTCTTAGCATGGAATGAGAATAATCATAACTGAAAATAGCACCTTGGGGCTAGATTAACAGTCAAGCAATGGTATATTCATGCAACAAAATGTCCTGGATATTTTTGTGCCCATAATAAAATATACTGCAGTGGTTATTGGAATCCTGTATCTCTTTTCCAGTCAACAGTTGTGATACCTTGG
>NW_003852594.1:2667211-2668832 GCF_000181295.1 Otolemur garnettii | reverse complement strand
AACACAAAAGAACATAAACAAAATAACAAATGAAACAAAATTATTCTTCCATTTCACCTTAGGAAAAAATTCTTTGCAAAACAGACAACCTGAAGAGAAAAATGTATTCGCTTTCAGGGAAAATAAAGATATATTCTCAGCTTAGTCTGTGCAAGTATGCAGTGAAACACTGAGCAGAATTCTTTTGATAGGAAATATCATAATCCAAATTGCCTTAATCAAATTGGCTTATTCAAAGTAAGAGCATGAGAATGTCTAGAATCCAGTGGCAGGAGTGAGGCTGGGTCCTAAAACCCAGCAACTCCATTATTTTTTTCTTCTATTCTGCATGTTTGCTTCTTTGTTCTTAATCTTTTTTCTTTCATATTCTATGTCTCTGGTTGTCTCAGTGTCTGTTTCTCTGGGTTTTTTGATTCTTTGAGCCATATTGGGAAAATAGTGCCTTATTATACTATGAAAATAAAATAATACTTTATGTACAGTATAATAAGTATCATATTATTTTTACAGCATTATCAAAGTATTATTTCAATTATTTATGATATTATTACAATACTACTTCATTTTCACAACAGGCTCGATTTTGGGCCATTGCCTATAAATTATAATGTTTTAGCTCCCTAGTTTTTGACTTATGGGCAAAATTCCATACTATCTTCTATTTCTTAATTTTACTATCAAAGCTGTTAGGTAAATCCTATGACTAGATAGTAGAAGGAAGACACCCATCCTGTACCTCTCAGTGCACCATAACATAACTTTCAAAGGTAAATAGTGGACAAGGTAAGAGGGGATATTTTTGAAAGGAAAGCTGATACTGGATTAGCAAACCAAAAGCATCAATTTTGATATACTTCCATATCTAAAATATATACAGGGATACACATGGTTATTTCTACACATATACCTTATATCTTTATCATATTATGATATACAATAAACCTATATACATAATACCAATGGGGCCTTTGAATATTTCAATGGATTTGTATTCTAATATTTGATTAGCTACATTGAGCATGATACATTGATTGTACTACACCTGTGAAACGGCCCTACTAATATGAAAAACCTATACATTGATTCTACAAAGCAAAACAAAAATATCAACTCCATCAATTACAATAATGCATGTGACAATTTGGAGACATTGTGGATTTGTCCATTAACACAAATGTGCATTGGTTAAAATGAATGTAATATTCTCATTCTATCTTAAAGAATATGTTGGTTCTTGATATTGCCTATCGACTTTGATGGCATATAAAGGCAGAATTTATAAAGCCTGCCAGCTAGCTGCTCAATGACAGCTCATTCAATGTCTGGTCAGGAGAAAGAGGACATGGTGTTTGATGCTGAGATCCAAATAAGCTATTTACAAAACATTACTGCCTTATGTATCAGCCATATTCATTTTTAAAAGTTTCATGCTGTAAACCCCCACTTTTTTTACATCTTCACATGAAAATATAACATTTATTATCACCTTATAAGATATACAAACAATTATTTGTGCTGGTGTGAACTTTAATGATAACATATACTCACTGGCATTATGAGCTAAATTTCTCTTACTGGTCCTAATCAATACATTGCTTCTTGTCAAGTTAAATAATGAAAT
>NW_003852594.1:2659090-2665186 GCF_000181295.1 Otolemur garnettii | reverse complement strand
AGCTAAAATGTACCTCCATTTTGTTTGTTCATACAAGAATCTTTTGCTGCTAGATACTGACAATCCATTTGGTCATTCCAAATCTATCTCTCTCCCAATTTTCTCCACTTTTATTCACTCTAATAAGGAAGGAAATTAGTGATCAAGGCGTACACTCCCTTCCCACAGCATCAAGTCCTTAACACTGCTAATACTTAAGATAACTCTGTACATGGTAATACAGCCATCATCATCTGTATTTGGAAGATTTAACTATCAGTTATGCAGTGTCTTCACATTTTCTCCAATTGGCATACTCACTCTTTTTTTTCACTTCTAAGAAGTCCTTTGGAGAAGAAATTTTAAAAAGAAAAGAAAAAAGACTCACATGTACACATACAGGGTAGGCATAAAGTTCAAATTTAAATTGCACACGAACTTTATGCCTACCCTATATATTAAGCCCTTCTATACTATATTTTTATTTTATCCTCCCAAAGAATTTCTCAGTTATGTCTGTGGTAATATTATACTGCAAAATGTCAAAATGTTCTAACACATAATGCAAAACTCTTACTCTAGCCCCTGGCTCAGCCACAGGGAATATTATGCACTAGTAGGGGAACAGGGGTTTTTTGAAGTTTTTATCAAGTCATACGATGCTCAGGGGAAAACAAACAAACAAAAAATATTGTGAACATAGGAGAATTTCGTTGGTGGCACATGTCTTGGTGGTAGAACACAATTACAAGGGGGACTGTACCTAACAAATGCAATGAGTGTAAGCTGGTTCTTTGTACCCTCAATGAATCCCCAACAATTAAAAAAAAAAGAAAAAGAAAAAAAAGAAAAGAAAAGATCTTCAGTAGACTACTGCTAAAACTGGTTTCCTTCACACTTAAAAAAATATTTCAGTGTTTAATTCCATCAGCTTTGTTCTTACCTCCTTCTTTTTTTGTCAGTTGAAAACCTTTCAATCACAATACAAAATAACAATTATTTGAATCAGAGGAAGCAAGGATATAATTGGATCGTACAGAGCTTGAAAGGCCAAAAATTACTATTGTACTATTTAGATGTTTTCCAGGATATGGGAAATAAAAGGAATGGCATCATTTTCAAATCATTAAAATAGAAAATATCACCTAAAATTTCAAAAGCAGTTAAGAGATAAAAATTAAATAAAAGGCTTCCTATTACAATGTTAACTCACGTGAATTTTTTCTTTTCTAAATTTTATTATAAATTGATAATTTATAATTAGATATTTATGGCATATAAGGTGAAGATATGATTCCTAAATATTGTGGAATAATTAAATCATGTTAAATAACATCCATCACTTCAGATACTTATCATTTTTTAAGTGAGAATGTTTGAAATTGACTTACCTAGCAATTTTTAAATGCATGATACATTTATTAACTATATCCCCACACTATGTAATAGATTTTAAAAAGCCTTATTCCTCCTGTATAATTGAGTTTTTGTACCCTTGACCATCATCTCCCCTTTGTCTCTACCAAAAAGTCTTTGTAGCCACCATTTTACTCTCTGCTTTGACTGTTTTAGACTCTGCATATAAGTGAGAACATATACTATTTGTCTTTATGTGCCTGGCTTTTTTCACTTAGCCCAACATTCTGTAATTTCATCTATGTAGTCACAATTAGCAGCATTTCCTTCTTTTATAAGGCTGAATAGTATTTCTTTGGGGGGAGGTGGGCAGGGCTGGGTTTGAATCTGTTACCTCTGGCTTATGGGACTGATGCCCTACCTCTTTGAGCCACAGGCACTGCCCAACGCTGATAGTATTTCGTTGTAAATATATGCCATAATTTATTTATTAATTCTTCTCTTGATGTATAGATACATAGGTTGATTCTGTATCTTGGCTGCTGTGACAATGTTGCAGTAAACATGGGAGCACAGACATCTTTAGCAAACTGATTTCACGTCTTTCAAGTATATGTCCATAGGTGAAATTGGTTGATCATATGTTAATTACATTTTTCAGTTATTGAGGAACCTTCCTACAATTTTCCACAATGTGTATACTAATTTATATTAGTAGGAACCAAGTGTTCCTTTCCTCCACGTTGACACTGACACTTGTTATCTTTCTTCTATTTGATAATAGCCATCCCAAAAGGTGAAAATGATGTGTCAGGCTCGGCGCCTGTAGCTCAAGTGGCTAAGGCACCAGCCACATACACCCAAGATGGTAGGTTCGAATCCAGCCTGGGCCCGCCAAAACAATGACGGCTGCAACCAAAAAATAACCAGGCACTGTGGCGGGTGCCTGTAGTCCCAGCTACTTGGGAAGCAGAGGCAGAAGACTGGCTTGAGCCAGGAGCTGGAGGTTGCTGTGAGCTGTGATGTCACAGCACTCTACCCAGGGCAATAGCTTGAGGCTCTGTCTCAAAAAAAAAAGAAAGAAATAAAGAAAATGACAAATGATGTGTCATTGTTTTTTAATTTGAATTTCTCTAACAATTAGCTAATTGCTAACAATTAGCAATTTTGAGTACTATTTTCATGTGACAGTTGGCCATCTATATGTCTTTTGAGAAATTCAGGCCCTTTACCCATTTCTTTGAGTTTTCTATTGTCTTATTATTGAGATGAAACCCTCATATATAGAAATTAACCACTTATTGAATGTTTGGTTTGCAAATATCTTCTCCTAATCCATAGGTTGTCTCTTCTCACCATTAATTGTTTCATTTGCTACACAGAAGCTTTATAATAATAGTTTGATGTAATCCCATTTGTCTTTTTTTGTTGTTGTTGCCTGCACTTTTGGGGTTGAATCCAACCAAAATCGTGCTCACACTAATGTTTATCCAAAATTTTTTTCCAGTAGTTTTACACGTTTTTATGTTACATTTAAGTCATTAACTCATTTTGAGTTGATTTTCCTACATGGTGTAATGTAGGAGTTCAATTTATTATTCTGCATGTAGACAGCCACTTTTCCCAACACCATTTATTGAAGAGACTATACTATTCCCATTGTGTGCTACTGCCTTTGCTGAAAAACATTTGACTGTGTATGCTCAT
Source organism: Otolemur garnettii (assembly GCF_000181295.1). Taxonomy (NCBI): domain Eukaryota; kingdom Metazoa; phylum Chordata; class Mammalia; order Primates; family Galagidae; genus Otolemur; species Otolemur garnettii. The sequence continues at coordinate 2,662,144 of NW_003852594.1, read as the reverse complement.
AAGAGAGCTCAGTAATGGTAGATGTATTTGTTTATTTTTTTGCCAGTACCATGTTGTTTTCATTACTATAGTATAGTGTGAATTCAGGTAGTGTGTTATGTTCATTTTGTTCATTTGATCTAAAATTTTGTTATATTCCAATATTTCCTTATTAATTTTCAGTCTAGAAAATCTGCCCATTGTTGGATGTAAGTATTTAAGTCCCCTACTATTATTATGTTTATTTATTTAGACCAAGTCTCTTTTTGTTGCCCTGGGTAAAGTGTCATGACATCATCATAGTTCACAGCAATCTCAGACTCCTGGGTTCAAGTGATCCTCTTGCTTCAGCCTCCCACGTAGCTGAGACTATAGGCATCTTTCACAATGCCTGGCTAATTTTTCTATTTTTAGCAGAGAGAGAGTCTCACTGTTACATGGGCTTGTCTCGATCTCCTAGCTCAAGTAATCCATCCCCTCCTTGGCATGTCAGACTGCTAGGATTACAGGTGTCAGCCACTGCACCTGGCCACTACTATTACTATATTATAGTGTATCCCTCCCTTAAGATCCTTTAATATTTGTTTTATATATTTAGGTTCTCTGTTGTTGGGTACATACATATTTACAGTTTTTATTTCCTTTTTATTACTTGACCCTTTTATCACTATATAATCACTTTCTTGTCTCATTTTACAGTTTTGACTTAAAGTCTAGTTTGATATAAATATAACTACCCTTGCTCTCCTTTAGTTTCCATTTATATGGAGTACCTTTTCCACCCTGTTTATGTCCCTGAAAGGGAGGTGAGTCCGTTTTAGGTAGAATACTGTTGGGGCTTCTTTTTTTACTCTATTTAATAACTCTATGCTTTTTTTTATTGCAGAATTTAACTTATTTATATTCAAGGTAATTTTTGACAGGTCAGTGCATACTACTGTCATTTTCATTGTTTTATGGTTGTTTTGTAGATAATTTTGTTTCTTTCTTTCACTCTTCCCCCAGGTGGTGTAACCATACTGTTCCCCCAGCGTTTCCCATAAGGTGAAACCAGAATCATCTCAGGAAGTTTCTTAAAATGCTAAAGAGATCAGATGACTGCCTTTGGTTCTTCTTTCCTTCTGCAGAAATATGGGTCCAGTGAAATCCTTGACTGGCAATGCACCTGCTTAAGGGAGGAGGATGAGTGGTGCAGTTGAAATTAGACCATTATTTCAGTTTTCATTTAGTTCTGTGAACCACACAGGTGTCTCACGTTTTTTCTAAGTATTGGGATTTTCACAAAGATATCCTAGACTGTGAATAGTTTCTAGTAGAACTTTCTGTGGTGGAGAGGAGAGTCTGAGACTTTCTATTCCTCTATCTTGCTCATGTCACTCCCCTAATATTTTTTGAATTATTATTTTTTTACCATTTTTAGGCAGTATTATGAAATACAAATGACACTTCAAGAATATTACAATGGATGTTACATCTAGATTATCTTTATTTATCACATTCAAAGGATACTTGAAAACATGTTAAATTAACTTTAATCACTGTCTAGTATGCTCACAATCTAAATTACTAGCGCTAAGCAAAGAAAAATGAAATAAATGATGTTAAAATGATTTCTAATTAAACTAATAGGTTTCAGCTGTGTCCCTATTAGCATTGAGTCAAGAGAAAACAATGTATGTAAAATATTCTGAATAAAACTTTGTGAATATAAAAGACTTCTATTTACATCAACTACTTATATTAATTGCAGAATATAAAAATTCTGTTTACAATTTGCATTAACTGCACATTTGGTCCTAGGAGTGATTGAAGGTGATAAATTATAATTCTAGGAGTGACTGAAGGTGATAAATTATAATTCTATTATCAGATAACTTATTAGAAAGAATGCTGACTAAAAATGAGCCTGCCACTGGTTTTCTTTCCCTCCTATAGAAATCATGGATCCAGGGTCTTCCATTAATTAGCTATGTGATTTATTCAGTCACTTACCCTTTAGGATTCTGTATTATCTGTTCATTCATTGTATACATGTACCTGTAATTTTTAATATAGAGATTATATATTTAAAATATATCATTCTCTATTAAGATATAGTTATCACACACACTACAAATGTTTATCAAAATACACTACTTCTTCTTCCTAGGAACAGAGTAAATTGTATTTCTTGTTTCCTTAGGAGTTGTGTAATGTCATGAGACTGCGTTTTAGATAATGGAATACAACCTGCTACTTTGTACACTAATAAAATCCTTTACTTTTGGGCTGGTTGGCATGGAAATGACCACAATGACCTAACAAAGCACATGTTAAAGACTGTACAAAGGAGGATCTCCTTATCAAACTGTTCTCCCATCTAAGATTATGACCTGAATGAGAAATAATTTCTATTGTGTCAAGTCACTGAAATTTCCAGGATTTTTATTGTAATAAAAAGCATTAACTTAACCAGTACAATAATAATGAATGTACATCATATTGTATCACAGTAGGCTGAGGATGAAATTCACTCGGTCAGACAGTGAAGAATGTTGAGCTATATAACTGGATTTCAGAAATGTGAGGAAGAACTCAGGGTGTACTACAGATCAGGAATCATACGATCTTCTGGATAGTAGATAGCATGCTCCTATAGAAATAAACCAGGAGCTACGTAAATCACTTGTGATATGCCACTGCCTTTGTAGGCTACAGTTTAGGTAGTATAGATTCTCAGCCAGGTCAGAGAACTATGTCATGGTATAGGTGGAACACCTATACTATTTGAGTTAAGCTATATATAATACCTCTTGTATACATTGCCATTTTGTTGTCTCTTGATGTTTATTAACATATTCATTCTGAATTACAACTTGATTTAGGTATTGTAAGATGTATCAAGGAAGAGACTTGTGGCCATTGTGTCTTATTTTCATAAATTTCTTGTAATTCAATGATACCTCATATTCATGTCTTAGAATAAAATGTAAATTTCTAGACATGGGAAGAAAATTTATACACCAACAAAGCAAGGAAACTGACTAAAGTGAAATATGAATAGATAATGAATAGATAATGGAGGAACTTAAAACC
>NW_003852594.1:2648563-2657775 GCF_000181295.1 Otolemur garnettii | reverse complement strand
GTATTGCAGACAGAACAACATGTGATGGAGTGAGTATTCATCATGCTTCTGCAACATGAGGCTGTCATAAACAGATACATTATAATCACTTGCTTTTAAAAAATAGGAATTATTAAACCTTATCACATTTGTACTTAGGTCATCATTTTATTTATATAGCACATGTGTAGGGACTACATAGGAGTATCTCTAAACTCCATAAAAATGACATTTTTCTCCCAAGTCTAATTTTTTTTTTTTTTTTTTGAGACAGATCTTGTTCTGTAGCCGAAGGTTAGTAGTGTCAGCACAGTTTAATGCAACCTCAGATTCCTGGGCTCAAGAGATCCTCCTGCCTCAACCTCCCAAGTAGCTAGGACTACAGGTATATATCACCATTCTTGACTGATTTTCTTTCTTTCTTTTTTTTTTCTCTTTATTTTAGAAATAGGGTCTCATTATATCTTCAGGCTGGTCTTAAAATTCTGGGCCACCTCAGTCTCTCAAAGTGTTAGGATTCCAGGCATGAGCCTCTGCACCTAGACCAACTTGTATAATTTTGGAGTATTTTAGAAATATTTTAATTTTATTGTAAACCAGTTTTAAATAAAATAAAACAAATGCTAATCAATCCTACCATGAATCAAGCACAGAGCTAGTTATTATGGCAAACATAGACTCAACCGAATTTTATTTTCAGTGCAAATAAAGTTCAGTCATCATATATTCCTGAGGGTACTATAGATGGGATTATACATTTGAAGAAGATTCTTAATCATAATATACTATGTTGTCAGTGTACACAAGTTTTTAATCACATTATGCTGGAAATAAATACAAAGCTGGGAGTTTGTTGTCAGCATAACGATAACTCTATCTAATCAAAGCCAAACATATGACTAATTCTATTTGTCTAGCTCTGTCAGACATGTAAGCTTCACTTCTCAAGGGGTGATGTGGTTGCTTGTAAACTATCAAGACAGTGAATAGAGTAACATGGTAGCATAAGGTGAAAATTTCGTATCCAACTGTGATTCTTTGAGGAGAAGACACTAATATCTGATTTATTTTTGAATATATGTTTATTTAGTGCAGGGCTCAGATACAATAGTTCAATAAATGTTTTGGGGTAATAAGCTATTACTTTCATAACTACTTAAGAACTCTTATAATAACTTTCATAGTACATGATAGGAGTTTTTCTCCTTTTTTTTTTAACCATTATCCCTTTTATAATTGCTAATCTGGTAAGGAGCAAATATTTCTGTTAAATTCTCCAAAATTTATTTCTAAAATTTTGATACAATAAATTATAAGTGAAGAAGTCAGAATGTGCATTGTTAGAGAAAAATGGGGATAATTTTTATTATAAATGTCTCTTTGGCATTATAAACAACTTCAGGCAATCTTATAAAAGAATGTAGTAGCATTTCAGAAAAAGATCTTTCAATAGAAAAACATTTTTACCAAAGTATGAGAATCTGAAGCTTTACTCTTCTGCTAAGATACATTCTAATCCTGTAAATAAGTATATGCATGTTTCTTTCTGTCTTTTTAAGCATATATTAAATGTACCTCACCTCTTTCTCAAAATTCTTTTCCAATTTCCCCCTTTTCATGCAACAGTTATTTCATTTAGATGTTAGAAAGAAAACAATAATTTTGTTAACATTTGTTAACGTAAGCATGATTAGTAAGGTAATTTTCCAAGAAGTACTTGTTCTTTTTCAGGATAGTTGCCTATGAACAGATATATCTCCCCTTCCTGTGAGTTAATTTTATCTTATGTCTCAACAGACCTCTCATTACATGCTTTTATTTTTGATTAATTTTTTGAGGATATTAAAAATAAATTAATATTAATTATAAGATCATTATGCATTGCATTAAAAGTGAATGGTAAGTCAATTCTAGTGTCTATAAATATTATTTCAATTTAAAATCTTTTAGTAATGAATTTTCCAGAAAACCCAGACACACAATGTACATATTTTTTAAATGCCTTTTTGAAATACGAGCATGCCAATTTTTCTCAGCAAATGAACTCAGTTCACAGTTTATCCCTACTAAAAACAAAATTAGATATTAGAAAAGATTAAGGTTAAGAACTCTAGTCATGAAATTAGCGTGCACGCTTACTTTCTGAAAATACCTCTGTGCTGACTTGTGATGAACAATGTACTTCATCAGTATTATGAAAGAGTGTAAACATTCCCTTCTAGGACATATGTCACCTTTGTTTCTCACCATTATTTTTTTTGGGGGGGATGGAGTGAAAAGAATCTCATTCTGTGGCACCAACCTCAAAATTTTGGGCATGAGTAATCCCCTTGCTTCAGCCTACAGGTACCTTCAGGTACTACAGGTACCTACCATGATGCCCAGCTGGTTTTTCTATTTTTAGTAGACATGGGGTCTCTCTCTTGCTCAGGCTGGTATCGATCTCCTGAGCTTAAGCAATTCACTTGCCTCGGCCTCCCAGAGTGCTGGGATTACAGGTGCGAGCCACTGAACCTGGACTGTTTCTCACCACTTTTAAGCAATTATTCACCACAGATACTTTACCTTTTTCTTCCCTTAATTACATTTTGCTTCATCCTTTTCATATGTATAATTGTCCACTATTTGCCTACATATGAAAATCCTGTATTAATTAAGCTTGAGAAATATTCACAGGAAGGCATGTGTTAATTTCCATGCCTCCTGGGCATGTGTAGAGCAGTGCATTTCAAGCTGTAAATTATAGCTAGAACCATTCGTAGGTTATCTAATCAATTCAAAGAGTGCATATCAGTATTTCTTTAATCATGGAATGAATTAGAATTGAATAGGGCAAGTCACAGGCACACAGAAAGAGCATTTCATGCATAAGTAATTATTGTTCAGTATAAATATTGATTCCGTGTCTCTGCATGTGTGTGTGTGTGTGTGTGTGTGTGTCTAGTGTATCATGTGAAACATACCACTTGATCTGGATCACATTCAAAAAGTTTCAAAAGCCACTTTAATGTAGGAAATGAGATCCAGTTACAGTTTTCACAATGTAGAAATCTATTCTATCATCACAGTGCAAAGTAGTCCTTCCTTTTTATCATCCAATATAGTAACAATTAGCTTTCGTCTCCTGTGACTTAACATACCATAACATAAGGTTTTGGTAGTTTATGTGATCAACTTGTTGATTCAGCTATTTTTATATTGATTTGTAACCACATGCTACTCTTTAAAAAGTTTAAACAAAAAGTATACCATAATGTTCATTGCATTTATGAGTTGATCATAAAAATAAGAATATTTTAATTATAGTAGAAGCTGACCTTAATTCAATAGCTCACAAAATCAGCAACTTTATTTCCTTGCTACTTGGAATTTTTAGACCAGTAAGAGCAAAGATAGTCAAATAAAATTTTCAAATGAAGTAGGTTTAATAATATACATGGATTATCTCAATCCACAGTAATTATTCATGAATCTGACCTAAGGATTAAGGATTCTTACCATAAATTTTCTCTGAAGAAGTTTAATTTACTAAAAATGCCATATTGTATCTATATCAATCTATAAGTGCAAATCAAGCACATAGAACAGATTTTCTTGGCAACTTCAAATAGCAAATCTTTTCCCCACCCACCTGCTTCTCTATACAGCACTGAGCTTCCAGGGCTCTCCTAGGGTTTCCAATTAGGTATTAAATTTTGACATTGGCCCAAAATTTCTTCTATGGTGTGTCTTGTATAATTTTTTGTTTCTTTTTTGATACTCATATGTTATTTCACTCACATTATGTTCCCTGTTCTTTCTCCTTTCTGAGAAGATCTGAGTATCATTAAAGCCTCCATTTATTTTCTGTCTCAAGCAGAGTTATTTCCATGTCATAGAATTCTCTGATATCTGCATTACCTGCTCAGTCTTTAAATTCCTACCTTCTGTTAACATCTTCTATTGTAGCTCTTAGTTGATTACATCTGCAAAGGCGCTATGTCCAAATAAGGTCACATTTAAAGGTATCATGGATTTAGAGTTGAATATATCTTGTATGAGCATATGTGTGTGTGAACGTACCAATAATAATTGATTTTTGAAGTAAAATAATGAACTCAAAATGTATATTTCTGATTATCATCATCAGTATTAAAAAATCTAGAGTATGTTTGTGGAAAGAACATACTGTTCTGTTGGGTTTTGTGTGTGATTTATGAAGTTTATGGTCATATTTTTTTTCACAAATAATGGCTACAAATATCCAGAAATATAATTCACTTCATCATCAAACATCATGCTAAATATGGATTTTTCTTTTATTATTTATTTCAAATTAATTTGAGGGTACAAATCATTAGGTTATATTGTTCTCAATTCCAGGATAAATTCCACTTGTAAAAGAGCCCCTCACCCAAGAGGCATGATATATATCCTCACAATGTGCACACTTTCCTTCCGCCAATCATCATTTCTCCTCCCCACCCCAAACTCCCACCTCCTTCTACCCCTGTACTAGATATTTTTTGTGTTTTATTGTTCTTATAAGCATGTAATTGTTTATGAATTGATTTCATATTAGTATGGAGTACACTGGATATTTGTTTTTCCATTCTTGAGATAATTTACTTAGAAGGATATATTTCAACTCCATCCAGGTAAATGTAAAAGATGCAAAGTCTCCATTTTTTGTAATGGCTGAATAGCATGTCATGGTATACATATACCACAGTTTGTTGATCTATTCATCAGTTGATGGGCATTTAGCTTGCTTCCACATCTTGGCAATTATGAACTGAGCCACAGTAAACATTCTGGTGCAAATGCCTTTGTGGTAAAATAATTTTTGTTCTTATGGGTAGATACCTAGTAATGATACTGCAAGATAAAATGGAGGTCTACTTTTAGATCTTCGGGGATTCTCCATACTTCTCTCCAAAAAGACTGCATTAGTTTGCAGTCCCACCAGCAGTGTAAAATTATTCTCTTCTCTCCATATACACATCAGAATCTGGTGTTTTGTGACTTTTCAATATGGCTCCTGAGTGATGACAATGACATTTAAACATATCTTGAATAGCAATATTTTACATAGGTGAGAAACAGAACAAATGTCTCAATGGAGTATAGTTATTTTGGCATATGAAACACACATATGAAAAAATAACATAAACTTATTCTGAATAAATATGATTATCAGAAGAATACTCTGTCCCATTAGTAACATACTAGATGAGGCTATTTTGACGTAGTGAAGGATACTGTACCACTCGACAAAGTACCCAAAGCTTTAGAGATACAGCTCACAGCACTTTATTGAAGTTTAATATTTGGTAAACAACTTTCTCTCAGATCCTATGTCAGTAATTTTCCAGCCACAGTAGGAGTCTATTTCCTAGAATTAAATGTACTCATGTTCTGCCACTATAAATATCATCATGACACTCTCTCATTTTCTATGCAGTTGGCCCAACTCTATTCTTATTGTTCTTATGAGCACGTTCAGGTAGATGGTCTTAAGCTGGCTCTTCTGGTTTCAGATTTTTATCTCCCCACCTTCTGGTAATTCATGTGTAACATTTTTTAGCTCTTTGTTTGTCATGGGTGTCCTAATGGGTTTGATTGTAATCCTTAAAAAGATATGTTCAAGTCCAAATCCCTGGTACCTTTAGAGGTGACCTTATTTGGAAATAAAATCCTAGTAGATACAATAAAATTAGGTCATACTGGAGTAGGGTGGGCCCTAAATCCAATTATGACTGGTGTCCTTATGAGAAGAAGAGGTCACAGACACACCATATGACAATGGAGAGATGTGGGGAGTGGGCTGTGGGCAGTAGGACCCCCACAGCCTGGGGAATGCTCAGGGAGCAACACCCAACCACTTCTCCTCCCTTAACAACATTTTCACCTGTCAGAATTCACACAGCCCATGCATACTCTGTTATTGACAAGCACAGTTTTTCCTCTTTAAGGTTTATCTCTACCCCATGTGTTAAGATTTATGCAATCTTGTTAAGGTACTGTATAAATAAAGCTGTTTCCACAGTTTAGTGGCTGGCTGCAGTCATCAGTTGCATCAGCCCTCTTGACACAGCCTAGCTCTCGTCTCCTATCTGTCCTCACCTCTCCCATCTTTTTTATTTTTTCTTCCACATCTCTCCCCATCTTTCTGGCTTCATTTTTCAATTTCCTACCATCTCCACTCAGGTTAACTCTCCGTCCTTGTGCTGGGGCATCGTAGGTTCCTCTCTCCCGCTAGTACACAACAGAGGCAAAGATCAGAGAATTTGTCTCCAAGACCCAGGAATACTAACACCTGAAGTTAAGAAAAATGAATAGAACAGATTCAACTGCAGAGCCTCCAGGAAGCATAGGCCCACTGGCACCTTGATTTCAGACATATAGCTCGAGAACTGTGAGAGAGTATACTCCTATTAATTTAAGCCACTGAAGTCTGTGGCACTTTGTTACAGTAACCCTAGGAAACTAATAAGGGTATGAGTTTATATAATATAAAAGTTTAATATAGAGTTTTACATGCTGTCTTAATAATCTGTATAGTTCTATAGTATATACAAGAAGGTTTGGATTAAGCAACTGCAATTATTTCCACAAGAACCTAGAATTTCCATAATATTTATTGTTGTATTGACAAGAAAGAGACAATGAGCCAGAAATAACACCAGAGACCTGAATGGAGAAGCATAATACCCCCTCCACACACACACAGAATAAAGAAAGAATACAGTAATAAAATAAACAAGGAAATTAGCTTTCCTTAGGTTTCCTCCCTTTTGGAGATGACAATTAGGAAGGTGACTATATTTTGCTTTTTCTAAGATTTAGAAACAAATAATGTATAGCTCTGGGACACATTATTATCTTTTTTTATTAAATAATAGTTGTATACATTAATGTGGTCATGGGGTACAGTGTGCTGGTTTTATATACAATTTGAAATATTTTCCAAACTGGTTAACATAGACTTCATGGCATTTTCTTAGTTATTGTGTTAAGACATTTATATTCTACATTTAGAAAGATTCACATGTACCCTTGTAAAATGGACCATAAGTGTGGTCCCACCAATCACCTTCCCTCCACCCATCCTCCCCTTCCCTTCCCCTCCCTCTCCCCTTCCCCATATTCTTGGGCTATAATTGGGCTATAGCTTTCATATGAAAGCTATAAATTAGTTTCATGTAGGACTGAGTACATTGGATACTTTTTCTTCCATTTTTGAGATACTTTGCTATGATGTTTTCTACAGTGTCTACTTCATGGTCAGGAAGAAGTTATAAAGCAACATAGGCTCCATAGAATCTTTAGGCCTTTGTTTTCATCTCCTTTCTCATTTCAAACTGAAGTTTCAAACGCAGTTTCAATGCATTTCTCCATTGTGTAGGTCAATGTCAGGGCATATGAAAAAGGACAACTTATCTGAGGCAAAAAAATCAGTATCACTGTTTTGTTTTATAGTATTCTTTAATATTTGCCTAGAAGGGTCCCTCTTGAAACAATCTCCCTGATTAATTTGAGTATTTATTTTGTAATCTATAAAATCTTAACTGGCTTTTTTCCAATCTAAAATGACACTCACTTCCCTTCCTTATCCATGTCCAATTCCATCTACCTCATTTGATAAGCGAAGAAACACCCACTTGACTTATTGTCCCCAACAAACTGATAAAGATTTACATAAATACGGTACACAAAAGATATACATTGTTCTATGAATATATTTTAGGTCTATTTTCTTCTATTTATATTTTAGCTTATTAAAATGTATTTATTTATTAAAAATCAAAGATTTTAATACTTTCAGATAAAGAAAACAAAGATAATCCCATGATATTTTAGAGGTGACCTTATTTGGAAATAAAATCCTAGTAGATACAATAAAATTAGGTCATACTGGAGTAGGGTGGGCCCTAAATCCAATTATGACTGGTGTCCTTATGAGAAGAAGAGGTCACAGACACACCATATGACAATGGAGAGATGTGGGGAGTGGGCTGTGGGCAGTAGGACCCCCACAGCCTGGGGAATGCTCAGGGAGCAACACCCAACCACTTCTCCTCCCTTAACAACATTTTCACCTGTCAGAATTCACACAGCCCATGCATACTCTGTTATTGACAAGCACAGTTTTTCCTCTTTAAGGTTTATCTCTACCCCATGTGTTAAGATTTATGCAATCTTGTTAAGGTACTGTATAAATAAAGCTGTTTCCACAGTTTAGTGGCTGGCTGCAGTCATCAGTTGCATCAGCCCTCTTGACACAGCCTAGCTCTCGTCTCCTATCTGTCCTCACCTCTCCCATCTTTTTTATTTTTTCTTCCACATCTCTCCCCATCTTTCTGGCTTCATTTTTCAATTTCCTACCATCTCCACTCAGGTTAACTCTCCGTCCTTGTGCTGGGGCATCGTAGGTTCCTCTCTCCCGCTAGTACACAACAGAGGCAAAGATCAGAGAATTTGTCTCCAAGACCCAGGAATACTAACACCTGAAGTTAAGAAAAATGAATAGAACAGATTCAACTGCAGAGCCTCCAGGAAGCATAGGCCCACTGGCACCTTGATTTCAGACATATAGCTCGAGAACTGTGAGAGAGTATACTCCTATTAATTTAAGCCACTGAAGTCTGTGGCACTTTGTTACAGTAACCCTAGGAAACTAATAAGGGTATGAGTTTATATAATATAAAAGTTTAATATAGAGTTTTACATGCTGTCTTAATAATCTGTATAGTTCTATAGTATATACAAGAAGGTTTGGATTAAGCAACTGCAATTATTTCCACAAGAACCTAGAATTTCCATAATATTTATTGTTGTATTGACAAGAAAGAGACAATGAGCCAGAAATAACACCAGAGACCTGAATGGAGAAGCATAATACCCCCTCCACACACACACAGAATAAAGAAAGAATACAGTAATAAAATAAACAAGGAAATTAGCTTTCCTTAGGTTTCCTCCCTTTTGGAGATGACAATTAGGAAGGTGACTATATTTTGCTTTTTCTAAGATTTAGAAACAAATAATGTATAGCTCTGGGACACATTATTATCTTTTTTTATTAAATAATAGTTGTATACATTAATGTGGTCATGGGGTACAGTGTGCTGGTTTTATATACAATTTGAAATATTTTCACTAAACTGGTTAACATAGACTTCATGGCATTTTCTTAGTTATTGTGTTAAGACATTTATATTCTACATTTAGAAAGATTCACATGTACCCTT
>NW_003852594.1:2636071-2648543 GCF_000181295.1 Otolemur garnettii | reverse complement strand
TGCCTCAGCCTCCCAAGTAGCTGGGACCACAGGTGCCCGCCACAACACCCGGCCATTTTTTTTGGTTGCAGCCATCATTGTTGTTTGGCGGGCCCGGGCTGGGGACTTGAACCCGCCACCCTAGGTGCATGTGGCTGGCGCCCTAGCCGCTTGAGCCACAGGCGCTGAGCCGAGTATCACAAATTTAATACAGTTTTTTCTTTTCTTAAAATGTGTATGTGTTTTTGGCACCCTCGGTATATAAATATGGTATTAAAACGGAATTGAATAGAAAACCAAGAGATGAAACCAGTCTCCTATAGCCATCTGATCTTTGATAAATCCAACAAAAGTACACACTGGGGAAATGAATCCCTATTCAATAAATGGTGCTGGAAGAATTAAATAACCACATGTAAAAGACTGAAACTTAACCTGCACCCTTTACCACTTACTAAAATTGTTTCAAGATGGATAAAAGATTTACATCTGAGGCACAAAATGATTAAAATCCTAGAAGAAAATGTGGGAAAAACTCTTGAAGATGTTGGTCTGGGGAAAGATTTTATGAAGAAGACTTCTGTGGCAATTGAAAAAAAAATTAACAAATGGTACTTAATTAAACTGAAAAGTTTCTGCACAACTAAGGACACAACAAACAAAGCAAACAGACATCCTTCAGGATGGGAAAAGATATTTACGTTATGAATCTGGCAAAGGCATGATAACTAGGATCTAGGGAGAACTGAAATTAATCAACAAAAAAGAGCAAATAGTCCCATCTATCACTGGGCAAGAGACATGAACAGAACCTTCTCTCAAAAGAACAAATGGCTAAGCAAACATGAAAAAATTCTCATCATCTCTACTCATCAGAGAAATGCAAACAAAACCACCCTAAGATATTACCTACCCCCAGTAAGATTATTCCATATAACAAAATCCCAAAGTTGTAGATGTCGGTGCAGATGTGGAGAGGGAAACACTTTGACACTGTTGGTGGGACTGTAAACTAATATAGCCTCTTTGGAACTAAATATAGACAATCCTCAAAGAACTTAAATTAGATATCCCATTTGACCCCATAATCCTACTACTAGGCATCTGTCCAGAAGAAAAAATTCCTTTTATCTTAAGTATATATGCACTAGATTGTTTGTCATAGCTCAATTTATAATTGTCAAAATGTGGAAACAACCTAAATGCTCATCAACTCAGAAATGGATTAACAAACATACATACATATATGTATACTGTGCAGTACTATTCAGTCATAAAAATGATGGTGACTTCACATTTTTTGTATATAAGTGAAACATATTCTTCTCAGTAAAGTATCATAAGACTGGAAAGGCAAATATCCAAAGTACTCAATACTAATACAAAGCCAGTAAATGATCTAATTCACACCTACATAGGAGAAAATCTCATTTCAATTCATGGTGGGGGGAGGAGGAGCCAGAGGGGGAGGGAGTGGAGATTTGTGGTGCTCCCACTGAATGTAGTCATCATTTAGCATTCAAACACATTGGAAATTATTTGACAACCCTTTTGCCACATTTTTGGCTTTTATGAAAAAAAAAGCATTGCAATGTAGGGCTCTGACTGGCATGCCAACTAATACTAATATATAATTTTTTTATTATTTTCAATCTAAAGAAAAAATCACCTATAATATGAAGAGCTATATAATTTATGCACCTCTTTACTCCAAAATGTTCCTATGTGTCTGGCACCCAGGCTTTAAGAACCATGAGGATTAGTCTGGAACCTATACCTTACCAGATATGCTTCACAGATGAGATATAAACATTCTTAATAAAAGAAATAAAGCATTGGCCATATTGTTCAGAAATGTGCTATGGGCACTTAGTGAACAAATCATCTTTCACTCATTCCAGTAACTTTTCCTCATTTTATTTTCTCTTTTGTCTTGAAGGAAATGTATAGTGTAGATGGACCTCAACTGAGTTTCCTTAGCTATCTATTTATTTAATATTCAACAATAAGCAGAGTAGAGTCGTACAACCTTATATGATCAAATGATCCAGAGATTCTAAATCAAACAAAGTAAAGGCCAAAACAAGTGAATAAAAAATCTCATCTGTAAAACCAAGGCTGTAGAATAGATGCTCTCTAAGGTCCCTTGATGCTTTAATAACAGCAGCCTTAGTCATATGAGCTCTGTAAAAGAATAATATAAAGGTGATGGAAACTGGGTCCTGTAGATGAATGCTGAACTCCACTGCTCATGGTACTGCAATCTGCAACCCTACAGCAGCATAGGTTAAACTCTCCATAAGTGATGTCACTAAGCATGTTAACTGAGAGAAATCTATTTTATTGACTATATCTTACATGTAGTTATCTTGATACCTGCTATCATAAAATTTCCAACTGATGTATGATTAAAAATATTTTGTAAAAGGTAATGAAAGAATTGTTTTTAAAGATCTGTGACATTGTCCTGAAACTTAATAGTGAACACCATTTCACAGATCAGGTCAGATATAAGGAATTTTACTAATCCCCAGTTCCAATATTGAAGCCATCAGTGGAATTGCTGAGGAACTTTATTCAGTACACCCAAATGTAAACTTTTGGATTGTAGGAATTTTTGGTTTGGAATTCTCACATTCCTTTATATATTTTATTTCCCACAATATAAGTCTAAACAATAAAAGCCCTCCAATAAAATGGCAAATACGCTTGTAAGTTGTTTTTATTATATAGTGGAATCCCTGTAAGTTGACCACTCAAAGGACTGCAACAAACTGGTCAACATAAGGAACTTCCATTGAGTACATGTAGTGCATATCTGGTCTATGAAAATTAGGTCAATTTAAGGAGGTGGTCAATGTAGAGAGATGGTTAACTATAGAGGTTCTACAAAATGTAGCAGAGGTTGGCAGTGCACCCACTTCTATTCCTCAGACCTTTCAGTATGATCCCTTTGCCTCATTTCCAGGTTATCTGTATCTGTGTACCTGAAAACATTTTTGCTAGAATCTTGGAAATTTAGGGCAGAAAGTAATGTCAGAAATATAGGAAAATTAATACTTCCTGGGGAGCATCCCTCAACCAATACTCTCAGAAACTGGTTAGTAAATACACCATCCACTCTCTTCTTCTCAGTAGATAATTTTGAGGGACATGCATTATAGTATTTTCCAGATAGGCCAAGTTTAAGTTACCAGTCAACGTGCCTTCTTCCTTTCCTGTATTGCATTTCCAGAGGTCCATGGAACTACTTTCAAATAGACTACTTGCACTCTACTCCTGCTTCTGGAAGAAGTGAAACTTAGGCAATGTGAAACATGTGCCAAGCACAGCATATGTTCTATTTACTGGATACACCAGTCAGCAAGAATTGTCAAAAAGTCTCAGCTTAAGGAGCTTTCACTTCCACTGGATAAGAACAGAAAAATAAAATAAGACCGGGTGAGGGAGGAAGAAAGGGAGAAATAAAGGAAACACAGGTACATTTCCAGTTCTGTGCCTCTGTGTGTAAATGAGAGAAAGAGAAAGAGACAGACAGAGACAGAGAAAGAGAGGGATTAAGTTAATAGAACATAGAGGATGAGGGAAGGGGGTTATGGTAACCAAGAAAGATCTTATAAATAAGAATATACTACAATAGAGACTGAAATCAGTGAATGGGCTATACTCATCTTGGTGTTTATAAAAAAAAGGGAAAACACCAGTGCATGTGTCTTAAGTTAGATGCATGCTTCCATTCCATGCCTGAGATGAAGTAAACAAGAAGTGTAATAAGGGAAAGTTAGAGAATTATTCATTTTGGCTTGTACTTTGAATAAATTGAGAAGCCATGGAAGTTTCTATTGAGAGGAGTACTCTGTTAAGAGGAGTAGCATAGTGTGATTGGAGTTTTAATGGGATCACTCTGGCAGCATTGGGAACAGACTATAGTAGTACAGTAGGACTCGGGCCACACATTAAAGGTAGAACCAACAGGATTTGCAATTGGAGTAGGCATGGGATGGGAATGACAAAGAACTCAGGGATAATCCTAGGTGTTTTTTTTTTTTTCTTTCCCTCTATCTGCATGGCAGAAGATAAGAGAAACTACAGAAGCATTAGGGATTTGATTGCAGGTATGTTCAGTTTGAAGTCTAAAGTCCAAGCAAACATGTTAGTCTGGCAGGAAGACCTTAAGAATTTAGAATTTCTTAATAATTAAGGGCTAAAAGTGTGTATTTGGGAGTTGTAAGCATGCAGGTATTCTTGAAAGCATTAAGTCTTGATGAAATTATGTGAAAGGATGATGTAGACAGGAAAGAGAAGATGTGCCAGGACTAAGCCCAGAGCATTCCAACAATCAGAGGATGATGAGGATGGACTAACAAAAGATGCTGAAGAAGTACGGCATGAAGCAGGAAGAGAATAGCCTCTATTTTGGTTGTCTACTTTTCATTTATTAAAAACTTTCTAAAATACACATTTTTATAGTAAAAATGAAATAGGTAAGTTTATGCTCCAAAAGTAGTTAAAATATATTATCAAGATTTTTGCTAAAATTTATGACAATTTTCTAACTGAATTTGGAATCTAACATTACTACTTAATGCAGAACTTGAGAAAAAATATAGAACTTGAGAATTCTTCGTGCAAATTAAGTTATAGGCCATATATATTTAGATGTCTTTAGAAGTAGATATCACCATTGAACTTATGGGCTAAAATTGAAGAAAATGTACTTAATATTAAGCTGTAATGAACATAAGAATCATCTGTTAACCTTACTCAAAAAAGACCCTACGTGTATATGACCAGACTTAAGAAGCCTAGGAAGAAATCTGAATTTTAAATAAGAATGCTGAGAGTTTATGCTTCAAGTGGTCCTTAGACCACACCTTTAGAAACACTAAGTTGTCTGTTTTCCATTTCTAAGTACTTATAATTTTTTCAAAAGCAGAATAAATAATACTGATGATGATGCCTGTGCTTTCCAATTCTTCCTTCTTACATTTGCACATATTCTAATTTTTATTCTAGTCTCACATCAAGAACTTTTAGCCTTTATAACACCATAACACTATCTCTATTAAATCTTAATGTCAGATTCATCTACCTATCTATCTATCTGTCCATCTATCCATCTATCTAAATTGCTTGTCCTCTACTATGTGCTAGCCTATATATTAGAAGATGCAATGGATACTAAAACAGAGTATGTTCTCTAGTCTCATAGAGTTTCAGTCCATGGGACAGCAACCTTAAATTATATAATTAAGGTTGGAAAGTGTATGGAACCCTAGAAATTCCATACAGCAAAGGAAGAAGGCTCTTACCTAAAACTTGGTCTATATAGAAAATGTAAAATGTATTTTATTTTTTTTTAATAATGACTGGGTGACTACAAATATTGCTGTTGCAGGAAGACAAGACCCAACAGAGAGAAAGAGCACCCAAACACCACAGTTATAAGAGGAAGGGCTTTATTCATCAGCCAGGAGCTTACGGCATAGAAGATTTCCAAATGGCCGCGCTCCCCGACTAGCTTGGTCTTTTCCTTTTTATTGACAGTCAAAAAATTCCACCCCACAGGTACCCTTCTCATTGGCCAGTTTGAATCAAGTGGGAGATGATACTCCAGCCCCTACAGGACTACAGGATTTCACAGAACTTGGAAATTTCCAAGTTCCAGGAGGTTAAGCCTATAAATTCCCAAGAGCTGAGTCACCATGGAGAGGGCCCTGCAGGTGCATCCTCGTGGTCTCCCTGAGAAGACCTGTTCTCCTGGACCTCGCCCCTCTCCAGTATCCTCTCTCACTGCTACAGGAGTTTATAGGAGTAACAGGTTTAATTACCTTAATATATTAGTTAAAAACAAAATAATTAGAAGTGTGTTTACCCAATCAAAAGTGGTCATCTAGTAATATGACCAGTAGTATTGAGCGAGCATACCTGAGAAGGGTGAGGGTAGGAGAACTGATCTTCTCAAGGAGAACACAAGGATACACCTGCAGGGTCCTCTCCATGGAGACTCAGTCCTTGGGAATTTGTAAATTCAACTTCCTGGAACTTGGAAATTTCCCTTTTGTGAAATCCTATAGTTCTTTGGGGGCTAGAACAGCATCTCCCACTTGATTCAAACTGGTCAATGAGAAAGGTACCTGTGAGTTGGAATTTTTTGACTATAGATAAAAAGAGAAAGACCAAACCCATGGGGGAGTGTGGCCATTTGAAATTCTTCTATGCAATAAGCTCCCCACCTCTCCCCATCAGTGAATAAAACCCTTCCTCTTAAAAACATGGTGTTTGGATGTTCTTTCTCTCCATTGGGCCTCATCTTCCTGCAACACTATCTACTGTGGAGAGCAGGTCTTGAGGCAGCAGGGCCCCTACAGCGTGGAGAACATTCAGGGAATGACCCCCCAGCTGCTTCTCTTCCTTTTTCAAAACAACCATATTCTTTCTTCATGCTCCCCCTGCCAGAAGTCATAGCTCTTTGTGTAGTTAATTTTTAGGAACTGTGCAGAGATCCTTCTGATCTTTCTCTTTTTACTTCTTATCATATGTTAATAAAGTTGAGTAGAAACCATTGACAGGATGATTTGTCTTTATTAAAGTCATTTATATTTTCCAATCATACTATAAGACTAAAGATATGTCTTTTGTCTATGCTACTTCCCATAATGTCTATGCTACTTCCCTATAGAAAACCCTGTCAAGATACTATAAAATAAAGCTAATTTTGTGCTTTGGTGCTGGCTGCAACCATCAGCTCAGTCAGACCTCCCAATCCCATCTTTCATCTCTGTGTCTTCTCTTATGCTATATTTTCCTCACTTGCTGGTTACTCACTTCCACTCTGGTTAGTTCCCCTTCCCCCTACTGGTTCATGATAATATACTATGCAACCAATTCATACCAATTCATATTAATGCTAACTATTAGAACTTTCTGATATCTGACTTTTATTTTGATTAACAACTTCATTACACAGTCTATTGCCTTTACATTTTATTTCATATTAATATAAATCTTCCCCAAATTTTTCATTTTGGAAAATGAATAAAATTGTATAAATAACTTATATGGGAGAAATATGTGGCTGATAAATAAAATATGCTATTTTTTTGAAATATTAGTGATGGTTTGAGAAAAATATATTATCTCTGATATATCGTTAATATTATTCTAATAAAAAACAAAATAATAATAATAGTAATAGAAATATAAAATGACACTACTTACTAAAGCAATCAACAAATCTAATGTAAAATGATGCATGCATCTATCAAAATGCTGAAGGCATTCTTCACAGAAATTGAAAAAAATCTTAAAATTCATGTAGAACTATAAAAGATCCAAAATAGTTGAAATAATCCCAATTAATGGAGACAAACTGAAGTATCACATTATCAAACTTCACAATATACTACAAAGCTGCAGTAACCAAAATGTCATAACAGAACACTAGCAAAAGGAGACATATAGACCAACGAAATAGGCAACCCAGAAATTAATCTGTATATCTAAAATCAACTGATTCCTGAAACTATAAAAACTACAAGAAAAAAAAATAGGGAGAATATTTCAGGATATTGGTCTGGGAAAAGATTTTCTAAGGAAGACCTCAAAAACAAAAATAAATAAATGGGATTATATCAAACTACAAAGCTTCTTAACAACAAAGAAAACAATCAACAAAAAGAAAAGAGTGGGAGAAAATATGTGCAAACTATTCATCCAATAGGGAGTTCATATCCAGAACATATAAAGACCGCAAACATCTCAATAGCAAGAAATAAACAATCCAATTAAAAGACAGGAAAATGATCTGAACAGGCATATCTCAAAAGATGACACACAAATGGTCAAGAAATATGTGAAAAGAATGTTCAACATAAATAATCACCAGGGAAATGAAACTCAAACCACAACCGAGTATAATCTTACCCTAGGTAGAGTTAGCATTGTCATTATCAAAACGACAAAAAATAACAATTGCTTATGAGGATAGAAAGAAAAGATAAATAGAAACCCTTATAAACTACTGGTGGGGACTTTAACCAGTACAGTATAGCCACTATGGAGAATGGGGCAGAGTTTCTTCTGAAAACTACAAATAGAACTACCATATGATCCAGCAATCCCACTACTGAGCATTTATCCAAAGGAAAGGAGACCAGTATATTGAAGAGACATTAGTACCTTAGTGTTTATTGCAATTGCAGCACTGAAATAGCTAAGATACAAAATCAACCTAGGTATCTAACAACAAACGAATGGGGAAAAAAATTGGTGTGTGTGTGTGTGTGTGTGTATGTATTGGTATGTGTGCACATGTATATAATTTAAAACAGTTGTCTATTTTAAATTGCACATGAACTTTATGGCCACTCTATGTATTTATACACACACACACACACACACACACACACACGGAATAAAATACTATTCAGGCATTCAAAACGATGAAATCTTATCATTTGCACCAACATGAACTGATTTGGAAGACACTGTGTCTAGTAAAAATAAACCAGGAACAGAAAGTTAAGCACCACATATCCTCCTGGTACAGGGAAGCTAAAAATAAAATTGATCTTAAGAAGTAAAAAGTAGCACAGAGGATACTGGAGTCTGTGAAGGGTGGGGAGAAGGAGGAAATAGAGATTTGTTAAAAGACACAAAATTATAGCTGGATAGAAAAAATGTTCTGTAGCACTATAGATGACTACAGTTAACAATAAAATATTATGTATTTTCAAATAGCTAGAAGGAAGATATTGAATGTTCTCGGCACAAATAAATGATAAATGTTTGAGATGATGAGTACGATAATTACCCAGATCTGATCACTCTGCATTATATGCAAGGAAACATCACTTGTAAACCATGAATATGTCTAATTATTACATGTCAATTTAAAAAGATTATTTCTATTTGTGGAACTCATATGACAATCTATGTGCTATACCATTTAGTCATTCTAACAACTATATGAGATTCTTATTCTTTTCATTTTACAGATGAGAAAAACAAACAGAAACTTAACTATGAGTAAATTATGCAAGTTCTCACAGAGACTGTGGTAGGAAAATGCATAATTAAACATTAAAAGAACACATTATTCTTTTAGAATAAACTGAATTTTTCACAGTAAAAATGGCATGATCTACATATTCAAAAAAGTCAAATGAAAATGCCTTATCAAGACATAAGTGACATAATGGAAAGGGAGGAAAAGTCTGTGGTTTCTGAGCCCAAATTCTATCACTTAGTAATTGTGTGACAATGAGCAAGTTACTTGATTTATCTAAATTTCAATCTCTCAATCTGTAGAAAGGAAACATCTATTCTCATAGTGCTCACATTGTTTCCAAAAATCCACTAAAACACTGGTTTCTTAATACAGAATATGCTGCAGTTCTGCAGTATAAAGAAATAACTATGCTTTTTATATGTATACATTGTATTTGCATTATGTATTTATACAAAAATAGTTATTAGAAGCAAAATTGAATGCTTCCCAAACACTGGGTGCAAACCAAATGGCACTTTATGTTGAGGAGATCTGAATGGAGGTACCATTTATAATTGGGTAGATTTCACCTTTAGTAGTCCCAGTCCTATTTCACTTTCATACTTTGCTATTGAACCTACTGGCACACATCCACCACTATTTCCAGGTTCTAAAATTAGCATCCTTATCCTCTCCCTCTTAAAATTATAAACTTAAGGCCAGGTACTATGGCTCACATCTATAATCCCAGCACTTTGAAAGGCCAAGGAGGGAGACCTGCTTAAGGCTGGGAGTTTGAGACCAGCCTTGAAAACACAGCAACACCCTAGCTTTAAACCTATAAAAAAATCTCTGGGCATGGTTATGTGTGCCTATAATACTAGTTACTTGGGAAGCTGAGGTAGGAGAATCACTTGGCTGAGGAGTTCAAGGTTATGGTGAGCTATGATCTTGAAACTGCATTTTAACCTGGGTGAAAGAGTAAGACCCTGTCAAATAAATAAATAAGTAAATAAATGTAGCCATGATCCCTTGACTACTAATGACCAACCATTCCTAAAATCATCATCTATTATATATACTGTATCCTATGTGTCTTTTGTTTGTGAGCCAAGTAGCCTGACTTCTTTCAACATTTTATAGTTCATTAGCAAATTTTTTTTTATTAAGGAAGAAACATTATATCTTATAAGTAATTCTTTATATAATGGCATTAGTTATCATCTATTCATTAGCTAAGAAATAGAAATTACTTTTTAATGCACTCAACAACACAAATGCCAATGGCACAATTTGTAAACAATGCTGAAAATGCATGGGGAAAAGAAACAAGAATAAACAATGGGAGTAATGACAATATTAATTCACATTTATGAGTGCTAAGTGCCAGACACTGTGATAACCACTTTGGCTGCATCATTTAATTTAAGGACCAAAACAACTTTAAGAAATCTTACTGTATCATGAACATTTAGAGAAACAGACTTAAGGAACTTAAAAACAACTGCCCAAGTTTACCTAGAGAGTAGGTGGAGTAACCAGATTCTCTTCATAGGCAGACAAACTCTAGAATTTGTATATTTAACTTTGATAGCATACTGTTCCCAGTTGATTCTAGCACTCTTTTCCATGTATCAGAGGATATTATCATTCTAACATTGGTAATGAAAAAAAGGGTTAGCATCATTAAATAATTGTTACATTATGATTCCTATTTCTAGTAACAAAGATATAATTG
Organism: Otolemur garnettii; assembly: GCF_000181295.1. Classification (NCBI taxonomy): domain Eukaryota; kingdom Metazoa; phylum Chordata; class Mammalia; order Primates; family Galagidae; genus Otolemur; species Otolemur garnettii. Next base: position 2,637,834 of record NW_003852594.1, on the reverse strand, counting down.
GGACCTTTCCAAATTATAGAAAATGGAAATTTTCAATATTAGCTTTAACAATCTTTATGAAACTTCAAAATATAATTTCACATATATATCTAGTTGGTGGAAATGTTTTATGTAAAATAACTATAACAAATTATGCATTTTTTTTTTTTTAGTAATCTGAAGTTATCCTTTGTTAGTTTGATTTGGAAGAGTGATTAAATCTATCAATCACTAGACTTTCAACTTTTAGAAAACATATGCAATTTTAGGATATCAGGAAAGGTCCTTTCCATTAGTGAATAATATTTTATTTTAGATATAATCTCAATCTCAATAGTTCATCTAGCAAGTTCACCTTTTGCTTCCCAAAGTACTTAATTTAAGCCATCCTAAAATGACTGACTACAGTTAAAAGAGCTTTTGGCAAGGGAAGCCTTGGAAACAAGTTTTAGATTACTTCTCTCCACCCAAGTTGGTAAAATGGGAAAATTTTATATTGACTGCAATCGTTCTGTTAATACTTAGGGAGGAGGAAGCCATTTATTCAGCCAGCTTCTTCTAACTTCAATTGTTCCCTAGAGTAAAAGATAGGCACTTTGAGAAACTCATTCACTTTTCCAGACCTCTTGGGAAGTTTGCAAGAGCTGCTCAGATGCTAAATGGCACCCGTGTGAGCTCTGAAAATGCATGTACCTAACAAAGTAGCCAACTCACTCTTCAGATGTAGCTTATACTTTAGAGGGGTATCTAATTTAATATTTTAGTATGTGTTTCTCTTGGTGACTCACTTTATAGCTCTTTCGTTGCTATAGTTATAAAATGATCTAGATTAGCATAGAGCATCCCGTGACAATCATGTAAAGAACCCTAAAACGTTTTCAACAATGATACAATTCCTTAAACTATGAAACATGGAAATACAGCCACTGAGTGCCAGATGCTTTTCAAAAATAATGCTATGAGAACTTTACTTTTATTGTGGAAAAAGAAAAAAGAAAAAGGACTCATAATTAAATTGTCATCTAATGGCTGGAAAAATGTAAAGGTCCTCAACCCCAAATTCAATTAGTATATTTATTATATTCTTATTAAAATTACAGAGCATGCTGGCTTATGTTTAAGTAAATATGATCATGTTTCCAGGAGGAGAACAGAGATTCAACATTTTATATGAATATCTGTGATATATGTTCACTAATACTACAACAGGAAAATGTATGTAGTGCCTCATGTGTTATCAAATATTGAGACATCTTAACATTCATACCTCATCAGGCATGTCATTCTTTTAGTAACTCTCCTTTCCATTCTCCTCAAAATCTTTATTGCTTACTTAACTTCCTGACGTTTAAGATTCTTTTATTGGTTCCTTCTCAATTTCCCTTCTCTGCTTTCCATTTTCCTTCTCTCCACCCCAGGCTAGTACAAATTTGCTTATTTTTTCAGTTATTTGTTCAATAAATTTAACTATCTACTATGAGCTATGCTACATATATGTTATAGATATCTATCATTTCCTCCAAAAACATATCCACATTTATTATTTTCTCTAAATCTTTTTATCTTTGCACCTATAAGTTTCCTTTATTCATACTCTTTTTTTATTAAATCATAGCAGTGTACATTAATACTATCATGGGGTATAGTGTGATGTTTCTTATACAATTTGAAATACTTTCATCCAACTGGTTAACATAGCCTTCATGTATTTTTCTTAGTTACTGTGTTAAGACATTTATATTCTACATTTAGAGAGATTCACATGTACCCTTATAGGATGAACC
>NW_003852594.1:2631899-2635920 GCF_000181295.1 Otolemur garnettii | reverse complement strand
AGCTCTATCCATGTAAACATGAAGGAGGTAAAGTCTCCATCTTTAAAGAAAATCATAGGAAAACACAGTGGATAAGTCTTTACTATCACCAACTTTGGAGAGAAATCCAAATTTGATGCATGTCACACTAAACAAGACATAAATAATTGAAATGACTTGTTCCAAAGGCTCAGATGACACCACAGCACTAGACTATTTGGGCTTAGCTACCTCAGGATTAATCTAGTTCTTGGTGACATTGTTGAACCTAATAATAATAAATGCTGTAATTTGTATTTGAATGACACTTTATAATATTCAAAACACTTTTATATACATCACCTTATTTTATGTTCCTAAAATGAATATAAAGTGATAGTAAGTGAGTCTAAGAAAAAAGATCTTAGATAATGGGACCATTATCAAGGAAACTGCAACCAAGAAATAGAGATTTGCTCAAAATTCAGTTAATTATTATGGCCTAGACTCAAATATTGGTCAAAAGCTACTAACAAAATGCTATTATTTTTCTGATTGATAAAATCACACTTAATAGAAAAAAACAGTGATTATCAAGTTTCTCTATCCAGAGGAGCTGATGGGAGGGTGAAATTTAGTTCAGTGTTGGTACTTGTCATGGGGAAGAGGAAGCAAGCTGAACCACCAGGGAGCAGATAAGGAAAAAGTCGAAACCCTCTGACTTACTTCTAGCTTTGACGTTGGTTTTCTAATATCTTTTAATCAGATTTTTAACAATATTCTAACACAAATTATCACACAGAAACACAGAGACTCTATTTAAGAATATCTTTTATTGGTCCTGCTGTAACTGAACCCTTGCTATACTTTCCAATTCACTTTATAACTTCCAAAGATAATTGGTTTGTTTTCATAGTATCACTCACACTCACGAGCAAGCAGGAGAAATTGAAACTCACTGGGTTTAACAATTCTTAAAAAGTTTGCCAAAATATAAAATTCTGTATATGTGTTGGAAAATTCAACACATGCCAGGAAACTTTTTCTATAAGGGCTGCAGAGCAAATATTTTAAGCTGTGCAGATCATAAGTTCTCTGTTGTAACCACTCAGTTCTGCCTCTGTAGTATAAAAGCAGCCAATGCATAAGAAACGAATGCACTCCAATATAACTTTATTTACAAAATAGGTGGCAGGCCAGATTTAGCTAACAGACCTTAATATGCTGACACTTATTTGGTCTGTGTAAAGTGAATGCTAACCACAGTAGGTTGTTTTCCACCAGCAAAACTTGTAGATTTTAAAAAATAGGTTAATGCTTACAAATTCTCCTCACTGCTTTGCAGAAAGTCTGGATTTCTCTTCCATTTGAAGAATCTTCTTCCTAATTTCTGATATCAGAGGAAAGGTGGCAATCAATACTCAGCATCCTCACTGCTAGAAACACTAACGACTAATGACTTTACTAGAATTTTATGCTTCTGTGATTGTCTATAAAGCATTTTTTTCACTCAGTCTAGAATTTTTCAATATGTCTGATTTTCTAATATACACAAAGGAATTCCAGAAGCCCCTAAATCATATTCTCAATCATGGTCAACATATCCATCTTTAAAACACACCATGGTCACTTCTACTTCTTTAATTACAGCTCTCCACCCTTTATGCATCTCCCCAATCCGTAGCATTTCGTCATGACTACACTAATCATTTCAGTAACTCTTGTCAAAATATTATATTTTCGTTTACAGTGCTGGCCTATTAATCCTTAACTAGTGAACAGGCTCTTCCAAGGTATCATTTGTTGAATTTTTAAACCTATAACATAAGTGTCATCTAGTAAGTGTCTGATATGTAAAACTCAATCATTTCCCGAAATTAGTGTTGCCATTGTACCCAAAACACTTGTATTTCCCTGGGATCCTAAAAAAAAGGAAGCAAGATGAATAAGAATGTGCATCAGCCACTCAGTTTAGGGGTATTCTACTACAGAAACCATAATTCTGTCAACACGGAGAACTTCAGGCACGTGTTCCTTGTGGGCCTCATCCCTCACAGATGAATACTGACCAGGAATGCTAAAGCAGAGTGCCTAAATGTTTAAAATTATAATTAATTTATTTTTATCTTCTACCTTAGATCATTATGGAAATAGTAAATAAAAGACATACACCAGCAAAACATCTGTATACTGCTACTCAAGTGAAAGTGCAAGTCAAGGAGGAAATAAACCAGTGTGATGATTTTCACCCTCAAACAAAAAGGATTAGTAACCTGATAACAAATATCAAAATTCTAAAATTAACCCAAACTTTCACGCTAACCAAAAGCTTTTACAGCTACTTAATAAATAGCTCTCAGTCTTATAAAGGGTATATATTTTTTATCATCCAGTTTTTCAAAACAGCATAATATATAAATGAAATACTTCTTGTTCAAAAGACTGTAACAGCTGACCAATAAAATGGCATAGTGAAAAATCAAATTATTTATCCCATCTACATATGGAAGATCACCATTAGTGGCTGCAACCTACTAGAGCCTTTTTGCTTTTTTGTGCATCTTGTTTATGTGGATTTAGTGACCTGAGTCTCCCAGAAGTATAAAACTAAGCCAGATAGAATGACACTACACCTCTCCATCTCTAAACATTTCTGATGCCTTCATTTGCTATTTATTTTGTGGCATAAAGGTAATATTTTAGGATAAAAAAGTTCTTTTTTTTTATGTACCTCTCAGATCACTTAAGAAAAAAACACATGGGTTTGGTGCCTGTAGCTCAAATGGCTAAGGTGCCAGCCACATACACCAGAGGTGGCGGTTTGAATCTAGCCCCAGGTCTGCCAAACAACAATGACAACTACAACCAAAAAATTGCCAGGTGTTGTGCTGGTGCCTGTAGTCTCAGCTACTTGGGAGGCTGAGGCAAGAGAATTGCTTAAGCCCAGGAGTTGGAGGTTGCTGTGAACTGTGATGCCACAGCATTCTATGCAGGGTGACAGCTTAAGGCTGTCTCAAAAAAAAAAAGAAAAAACAAACACACACATGCACTGCTTTATTATTGTTTTTATTTCAATGTATCTAAGGGGCACAAATTTGTTATTTTTGTTGTCATTACATGGATGAGTTACATAGTGGCGAAGTTACATAGTGGCGAGTTAATGTATCCATCACCCAAATAATGTTCATTATAAACAACAGGAAGTTTTTGATCCCTCAACCCCCCTCTTACCACTTCCACCTTGAGTCCCCACAATTATACCACTCTGAATAACCATGTGTTTTTGATAAATCTGAAGTATTACACTATCTTCCCACACACTAATTCAGACTTTTTTCTCAAAAATACAAAATAACCTGCTACTTCGACCATTTTAGGAATGTAAATGCAACACAAAGCATATATGTTAGTATCATTAAAATGGGACATGATATATAACTTAGGGCTTAGACTTCAAATTTTATTTTTCAGTGTGTGTGTTGAAAGAACAGCTACCACATTTGCTACAGGTCACATCTTCAAATAATCCAAATACTCCAAATACTCATATTTTATATTTCTTAGGTGAGAGTAGGCATTACAGTTTTCAATTTATTGGTTAACCTATGAAACACTTCTGTTATTTATGTCCATTTGTACACTGTGACATGATGAAAAGGTGACCAAGGAATGCTCCAGCAGAACCAATTACTTTCCCTTCTGGTCTCCTCTTCTGCTAATCATCTTACTCTGAGACTGGCCATATTTTGTGTAGTGAAACTGAACAGTTCAGTCTCTGTCTGTCACTTACCCTGCTGATTCAGGAGCATATCTTGTGTCATTCTCATTCCTATCACTCCATGGTGATAGCCTACAGTCCATAGTGTGATCTGGGGAAATGGTGGTGGTACAGGATTAAAAGTCTAACATTTATAATTCTTTCTAGAATTCAAGTCATGATTGAATTTTTTTAATGAGAAAAGGATATGTTTCTATGCATTGATTACAAAATATCTGACTATTCCTTTTCTTAAGAATTAGAAAAGCTCAATACTGACTAAACAGGTTGAATCATATTTAATTT
>NW_003852594.1:2614724-2631648 GCF_000181295.1 Otolemur garnettii | reverse complement strand
CATTGTTATTTGGCGGGCCTGGGCTGGGGATTTGAACCCGCCACCTTAAGTGTACATGGCTGGCGCCTTAGCCGCTTGAGCCACAGGCTCCGAGCCTAAATGGGAGATTTTCCATGGATTTGCAGGGATGATAAAAATCTAGGATCAGAAGTTACAAATTCAGCAACCTATATAAAAGGAAGAATGAACTTAAGGAAAAGATAGCATATGATCATTGAATGCATGTGTTTAATAGCCATATATTTTTCAGAATGCACCTATTCACAGTTTAATGTGAAATCCAATATAAAATTCCACTTCCACCTGAGAGCTTTGAGTGTTTAGAACACTACAATGGCTAACATATGCTCAGAATTATTTAGACACTCATCTTTTGGGACATATGTATCTCTTTGGAAAAGAAATGTAGTATAGAATATAGAGTACTAAGAATAATTAATAGATGTAACTACAGAGGCAAAAACCAAACACAATATAGCACCTAGTACTATTAAACATAAGTATTAAAAAAAAAAAGTTTGTTTTTTAAGCAAACATGCAGACCTCAATCCATTTAATTCCAAGTATAATCTATACCCAGAAATAATGTTTGCATTATCACACAGGAATATTTCGTAAGAAAATGTTTCTGCTTTATCAGTTTACATACAGTAAATACAGGCCTGGATGGAAAGAAAAAGACACATTCTTTAGATTGTGTCTTTGTAGGTGAAAATTATTCTCAAGTTTCTAAAGGTTGGCAAAGGAAGAATGGCCAAGAACCCACGCTCCACGGAGAAATAGGCTATACCACTATAAGGTAATATTTAGATCCAGTTTCTTGACTGCAGGAAGCCCAAAGAGATGCTTTGAGCAAAAACAGAGCCAGACCTATAAGAAATGACTTATCTTTCACTGAGAAAAGAGTAACAATATGAATAATAACACAGAGATGAGCATGACAATGGTAATCAAGTTAGGATACTGGGGTAAATTTAGCAAAAGGTCTGTTGGGGAAGATGGACCCAATGTACATTTCTGAATAAGGAAACTCAAACAATCAGTGAACCAAATATCCTGACAGATCTATTGTCAGACTGTTAGACTATTTTATTCTCTTTGAGGAGAAAGAGAGGAAAAATCCTAAAATGCCCTTTTTTCTCCTTTTTTTTATTTTAAATTAACACCATGTTGTCTCCATAGTCAGCATTCAAACAAATAGAACTTGTTAGCTCATTAAGTATTCAGCTTCCTGAGTGGATTCCTGACCAAAAGACACCCAAACGCATTCATATGATTAATGTGAAGGAAAAGGCACTGGTTAGTCAAGTTATCTAGTCTTTGAAATTTTGAAAATTGGTTTAAAAATATGCACAAAAATGCATCCATCCTTTATTTTCAAAATAGATTCATTGAAAATAAATGTGAATTATTTTGGAAAATGAGGGAAAAAGAAACATTTATGATAACAGTGTAATAAAAATGTCTACTAATTTAAGGACAAAAGGCTATATACACTTTGAGGTAAGGTAAAGAAATCATAATTTACTTTAATAAAAGTAAAAGAAGTGATGAGTTAAGGCAAAGGTGTGAAATCAAGGAAGTGGATCTTTTTTAAGAAGGATTACTCTAGTTATATAAAGGAGGAAAAATCAAAGCCAATTAAGGTATCATATCTTAGAGGCATCTGTTGAAACACTTGCTTAACGGCATAGTTATTTGCTATCGCCTCTACTACATCATATAGTGTAGAAGAGCAGAAAATGTTAGGAGAATTTTTTTTTTTTTTTTTTTAGGAGAAATTTTTAAATCCATTGACCACACATTGCTTTTCTTCCATTATCGGCGGTTGTCAACCTGTGAGTCCTGACCTTTGGGGGTTGAACAACTCTTTCACGGGAGTTGCCTAATACCAGTTATGTACATTACGATTCAGAAGAATAGCAAAAATTACAGATAAGAAGTAGCAACAAAAATATTTTTATTGTTGGGGGCACCACAACATGAGTAACTGTATTAAAGTGTCCCGGCATTAGGAAGGTTGAGAACCACTTGCATTAGATAAACCTCTCACTATGTTATCACAGAAGGAAAATGTCAGGGCCCAGGACTGGCCAGGTCTTGGGCCCAGGTTAGGTAGGTTCTGGATGTGGACCACTAAGCTACCTTGCTTAGGAACAGTTTCTCGTTGGTGCTTGAGGGCTATCTACTTTAGCTGGAAAGAGAGACAAAGTATCTTAGAGAGAGTGAAGGTCTTCTTAGAACAGATAGCTCTTAGTCTTTAGCAGAGCATGGTAAGCTTCAGCAGAGACGCTGTGCTGGCGTTCTGCAGGCAGGAGAGGAGACAGAATCAGAGTAAGTGGATCCGTGATAGAATGCACATGCTTTTTGACTGCCTGCTCCTCCAGCCTAATACAAATAAGGCTAAGCTCCTGCGTCTCAACACCACAGGTGTAGAGACTGCCAATTCACCAATGCTCTCATCTCTCGAGCTCTCTCATGCTTGTTAGAACTAAATCTCTCTCTATGCCCTTTTTACCAAGGTGTTCCATTACAGGTATTTCTTATAACTCTCACTCCTCTTAGCCATAGGCTATACGGGCTGCTACAGGAAAAGGTGAGGAAAGGAAGGAAGGAGAGAAGAAAGAGGGAAAAGAGGCTTAGGTTTATGGTTATAACTTAAGTGTGAAATGATAAAAGCTTGGCTAAGATGTGGCAGTAGGACCAGAACCCCAAGGGACTAAGCCAAATTTGCACTCTTCCCATATATTTGCAATAGTCTACACTACATTAAAGCTGTATATGCAATAGTATCTTACATAAATTCCAGTAAGCTTTATGGCCTAAGACAGATCTAATCCAATTCACTTATATTATTGATGATAAAGCTGAATAACTAGATATCCATTATTACAAAAAGTCATAAGGAAAATTCAGACAATTAGTGGAGTAATTAAATAATCAGTGCAACTATTTGAATGTACTTGTGCCTCAGTAGACTCATCTGGAAAATGAGGGGACTATAGCACTAACTGCTCACAGATTAGACTAATTTAGCTTAAACAGTATTGATAGTAACTCTAAGTACATAAATCAAGAAAATGGATGTTCATTGTTGTGTTTGCCTTCTTCTTCTTAAAATTATATTTCCTGAACTATCAATTTCCCTGGTCTCAGTATGAATCACATTTTAAATAAAAGTTTTAAGTGGATTAAAATAATGTGTAACTTTGCCAGAAAAAAGTGTCTATTTTTATGAACTAGAACAAATATTTGTGCTAAATCAACATTGAGTATGGCAGTAAAGATAGAGCAGTTAAAGAAAAAATGTTTATATTTATTTGTTTTTTTCTGAAAATATTGGAATATCGTTCTAGGTTCTTAAATTATTAGTAATGCTGCTAGTGAATATGTGATTTTTTTCACATATTTTTCCACTACAAAGTTTCTAAAAATCTACTGATTTCTTCTTTTTAAGAATAATACAATGTTGAATATAGAAATATCTTGAAAATATCTTCCATTTTACAAAGGAAGCAAGTAAGGTACAGGATGTCACATAACTTGTTTGATGATAATAATTAAATCTGTTGTTCTTTAGTAAAGTGTGTCTTCCCTTTGCCTGCTGAGGATTTATAGCTAATCCTCTTCACTCTGACAGAATGGTGGCCTGCCCTTGTTATTATGCCTATAAAACAATTCTCCACTAATGTCTTTTCTTTGGATTATTTATGACAACACAGGGGTCTGAATTTTAATTACATTCTTTCTGTCAGGTGATTTCCTTCCCAGTCAATGACTGAAATTCAATTAGTTCAATCAATATAGATCTCATTCTAAATGGATCACCCCTAAAACCTAAGCAATTTTTTAAAAATACTGACTTCAAATTTTTCCATTTCATTTCCTGACATATGACTAAACTTTGCCTCCTTCTACCCTAGCATTTTGTAAGCATTAAAATGGATAATTTTAATACATTAAAGTAATCTAGCAATTAAACATGTTATCCCAAGCTAAGTAATCACTCTTCTCTATAAGTCAAACTGTTCATTGAGATATACTGACATTTATACAGAGCACTGTCCCTCTCTGTGCACATTCACCTCCCTTACTAACTGTATTATTTGTACTTATCCCTCCCTTACTGACAATTCTAGATTTTTGATATGCAACGTGTGACCTGGTACTTAATAGGCACTCAATATACATTTCTGAATAAGAGAACTCAAGCAATCAGTAAGAGAGAAACCCCAAATGCCATTTTTTTAAAAGTAATTAGGGTACACTTCCTACAAACTCTGCATTCAAACAAATACTTGTTGGCTCACTAATTAAGTATACAGAAGCCTGAGTACACTCCCAACCAAAAGACACCTAGACATGTCCACATCACTAATGTGAAGGAAAAGGTGCTAGTTAGTCAAGTAATTCAATCTTTGAAAATTGATCTAACCAATTTTAAATATGGTTAGATCAAATGCACAAAAATACATCCATTCTTCATTTTCCAAATTAAATTCCTTTGAAAATAAATACAAAATATATTTTGGAAAATTAAGGGAAAAGGGAACATTTATGATAAGTTTAATAAAAATGTCTGCTAATTTAAGTAGAAAAGAATATTATATGTTCCTTTAATATTTTGTAAAATATGTTTTTCAGTAAATTGAAATAATGAGTACCTGCTTAGAATAACCTATTTAATAAAGCAAGCAATAAATATAAATGGACATTATAGTCACTGCTTTTAGTTAGCAGTCTTAAAGAATCTTATTGAAGTTAATCTTCAATGTGACTAAATTGCAGATACAGCAGTTACAATCAATGTTCACATAGTACAAAATTATACCTAAGTATAAAGTACTCATAGATAAATTTTAATGTTCAAAAAATAGTATTATTAGAGATATTCAAATCTGTAAATATCTATACTCATTTTAAATGATATAAAAACAGTTACATAGTTTTTAGTTAAAACTCAACCAGCACACATAACACTAAAATCCTGAGAATTAAATACTCTACCTAAGGAAAGTATATAATTTCAGAACGCCCCAAATCTTTGTGATGTTATAAGATTATAGGTCAAAAAATTCTATCAGAATTTTATATGTGTGGTTGAAGTTATATATTAGGAAAGCTGCCTGGATCCTTGTAAAAAATTAATGTGGTTGAAGTTATATATTAGGAAAGCTGCCTGGATCCTTAGTAAAAAATTAATGTGTATAATAAAGATTTATGTTTTCCTATGAAGTATATGATTTTTTTTAGCCAAATTTTAACAACTTCATGTGTCCATAGAAATACAAATAGTCTATTCTTTCTCCTTCTGTTATAAACTTACATCCTCCTTCCACCCACAACTAAGACCCTTCTCACTTGCCCTATGTACCTTGCCCTTCACGTGTCCTTAGAAATACAAATAGTTTATTCTCCTTCTGTTATAAACTTACATCCTCTTTCCACCCTTAACTAAGCCCTCTTACTTACCTTATCACAACTAGAATAACAGCCTCCAACCAGTCTATGTACCTTTAAATACGTTTCATTAATAGATACTAAAACATTATTATTAAACAAGCAGATTACTCATATTGAAACCTCAACTTTAGAAAATGTCCATTTGGACAATCTGATGCCTCATTAGAGTGGGAAAGAGAGAAGCAGAAGAGAGATAGGAAATGTAGAGCATTATTGAAAATGGGTGTCTCTTACATAATGTCATAACCCCTAACCCAATGAGATACACATTGTGATAATTTTCCCAATTCTGTTGTGTGAATTTGCTGAGATGTATGGTTAACAGTAAATCTACTTTGATGAAATGTGTGTTTCAATCTGGAAGACTTCAGTTCAACCTTGCTGTAAATCTCATTTCTACCACTTAGTTGTTGCCTTTAGCTGTATTAAACCTGTCTGCTGACAAAATGGATAACTTCCTCGCTTCCTAAAACCATACAATGATTCACATTATTTATCAAAAAAAAAAGTGCCTTTATTAAAACAGTACCAGCTACAATTCCCTGATGCCCCATTCATAGTATCTTCACTGATGGATGAGAAAATGTTCCTTTTACCGATCGCAATCTTTTTTTTTTGAACACTTGTGGGGACTTAGCTTAATAAAAGGGAGAGGAGAAAGGAAAAAAAAGTAATAAATTTTTTTATTACCCCTGGTCACAGAGAATAGAGGCAAAATAAATAATGAAGTGAGCCTCATAAACACTAAATCATTTCCAGGTCAGCACATGTTGTAACTTCCTTTGAAAATACTAAAATATTGATAGTCTAAGTCTTTAATGAAATACTTAACTATTTTTATATTTTACAGTGAGAATCTGTGTTGATTATGTGTGTTTAAATATCAAACAAAATAACACAAACATATGTATAAAGCCACAATTGATAAGAATTCCAAATTTCATCCACTGCATAGTAACATCTTATTCTTCAGACAATATTCCTTTCTCTGTGTTATCCTAGAACCATACATACACTTCTCTTAGTTTTTCTGAGCTTCAATTGTTCTTTTCATTGTTAGATAAAATTGGGTATGTTTGCTATAAAAAAATGTGTTTTAAAGTATATATACATTGTGGAATGGCTAAATGGGGATATATTCACTCCCTCACATTTTTTTAGGTAACAGCACTTTATATTCACTCAGCATTTTTCAAGATTAAATTATAGTCATCATGATATACAATAGATGTCTTGAAGTTACTTCCTCATATAACTGAAATTTTGTACCCTTTGACCAACATCTCTCCACCCCATGCCCAAACACCCCAATCCCTGGTAACTACCATTCTGCTCTCTGCTTCAGTAAAATCAACTTTTTTTAGTTACCATAAAAGGGATGTCCATAAAATTTGTGTGCAATTTAAAACTGTTGTCTACTTTAAATTGCAGAATTGTCCATAAGTAGTAATGTTATGGACACCCTGTATAAGTGGGATCACGTAATAATTGGTTTTCTGTGCCTGGCTTATTTCACTTAACATAGTAGTCCCCATGTTTATCCATTGTTCCAAATGACAGGATTTTATTGTCCTTATGGCTGACTAGTATTCCATTACACAGCTCCTTTTATTATACCTCTTCTACCATGACATTGGAATTTTACCAAACTAAGTTTCTTAAGGATATAGACTGTGTTTTCCACATTTGTACCAATAATTACAAACAGGTTTTCTATAAATCATCCATGGGCAAATGATAAATAAATGAAGTCCATACAATTTTCATTTAATTATGAACTTAAACCAATGTACTTGCTTTTATAATTCTTTGATTTTTTAAATATATTTATGCTAAAAACATATATGATATATGTAGAAAAATAATATAATATACATATTTATATGAAGTATTATGTCAAACATGAAATTGTAAAAATCATATACAAAATACTAGAAAATTTCTCAAAATATTAGGAATTACTTCTGGGTGTTGGAGTGCTGGAATTTATTTTCTCCTTCTCTTCCTGTTAACCTTCAATTTTTCTTTAATGAGTATGTAATACTTTTATAATCAGAGAAAATTCTTCATTAAAACCCCATAATATTCCTAGTATTCTGATCAGTACAGATGTTATAGGCATCTCCTCTTCCATCAACCACTTCTATGAGCAAGACTTGTATCTTAATTTTGTATATAATCACCCATTCCTCATTCCAAATAGATCAAATAATTACCAGTTCATACATCTAAATGATATGGCTAGAATATATTCCTCTACCTAGTAGCAATCTATTTGGGCTAAATAACACCTAACAAATCAACAAAACAAGAATGATATGTTTCAAGAATATGAATGTTCAAGGTGCATGATATTTCAAATAAGGTGAAAAAGTGTCATATTTCAACCAATGTTATCAATGAGTACTTTATAAATGCACAATCCAGAAAAAGAATAAAAAATATAGCTACAATAACGTCATGTATAACATGCATGAAATAATCTAGCAGAATAAAAGGAGACAAAAATAGTTAGGTTGAATAACAGGTCAGCTAATTCCTTGTCAAGTTAAGGACCAGACCTTACTCAGAATATTAAAAGAATACTATCCTACCATCAAAGGAAGACTTGCTTTTAATTATAAATTAAAACTTTTTAACCTATAAAGCAGAGATGACCTTATATATTTTTGCTTTTTCTTAAAAATAAAAGTAAATTATTCCATTTGTTTGTTCTAAGATTTCCACAGTAAACTTCATTCTTAGGAAATAAATTAAGTAAAACTGAGATCAAACTCTGCTTACAAAGTTAATTGTTCCCTAAATAATTACTCAACTACTTTAAACTTTACTTTTCCACCAATAAAGTAGAATAATATCAAAATAAGCATAACTCTAAGAGAATTATATGAAAAACTGCGTGTAAAATAACTAATACCAGGCACTTAGCAGGTGGATAGCAGACCAACAGTCTGCACATCCAGGAACAGATTGTACCAATGGAACGTGATGATACCAACTTTTCTAATTCTTCAGATAAATAAGCTATACTAAATAAGAACTACAAAAGGTGTGACCCTTATTCATGGAGTGCAGTATATCACAAATATGGCCATCCAGAAAGGCCTCCCACTCAGCATGGTCACAAATTTCTACAAAGAAGAACATTTGAGATTATGATAGAAACCAATCAACCTTTCAGAGCTTACCTTCTAGCTAGTGACGTAAAAATTATAACAGCAAATTTAATTTTTTCATCAGGTTAAAAAGGAAGACCGGTATTAGTAGATTCTGAGAAGAAATCTCTAGGATATGTGGTAACAGTTGAAAGTAAGAAGGGAAATACATTGTACAATCCAGGAAGGAGTGTTGCAGGGGAGGAGGTCATAAGGCCATTTGTGCAGAAGGCACACACATTGTGCAACTGGGTATGTGTGCACTGGTGTCTGTGCTGAGACAGAGAGAGAGAGAGATTGCATATATACCCTAAATTCTTCAGATAGCCTTTGAACTTTACTGCTATTCTCATGAAGAGGAAAACTGTATTTAAACTCCCTCTCAAGAGAATCGAGGCTACCCTTGTCACTTGCTGATAAAATATGCTGGAAAGATGGTATACCTATTCCAAACTTTGAAATCAAGAGGTTTTGTACTCTTACTAAGAGACCTGGACCACCATGTCACTAGTTGGATAATTATAGACATGTAGCCCAGTCACTCTCTTCACTCCAGCTGACAGCTAGTCAATAGCTAGACATGTGAGTAAGGCAGCCCAGAATTGCTGACTGAACTCAGATGGATAGGTAAGCCATGCTAGATTAGTCAGGGCTGGTTCAGAACATAAGAACTTCCCAGAAAACTCACAGATTCCTAGGAAATAAATTTAGGATGCTTTACCACATAGCAGTAACTAGATACACTGTATGATGGTAAAAGAATAATGTGGGAAGAAATACAGATTCTTATTAGATTCTAATTAATTTTATGGTTAGCTGAAAACACTCAGGCCTCATTGCTTTTGTAACCCTTGTCCTGTGGAAACAAGATAATTAACCTTTCATCTCTGAATTTCTTAAAGCCTAGATGATTGTCTCATCCATCTTTGAAACTCAACTCCTGCTTGTAAGGTGGAGTTAAAAATTTTTTTTTCCTTGGTTTTAAACCTTCTGAGTAACCTTAGTTAAATTGCTTAATGTTTATCAACCTCAATTGTGTAATCATTAATATTGAAATGTTATCTAATATGGATTAAATAATGTATCATAATGATTGATGCTAGTGCACAGTAAGTATATTTGTGTTAATTATTATTATTAGATGCTCAAAAAGTTATTGTCAAAATCAACTCATAAAAGGGCGAGCAGAGAGCATTCTGGTCTTTACCATCAATGGCCCTATAATTACATAATTCCTTATGTAACCCTTGGAAACCTGTTATTTGATCAGTCATATGTAAAATGTTGAGGATGAGGAAAACGTAATGATGCATTTTATGTGAAGACTGTCAGCCTGACACCTTTGAACTCATTTACTTCAGTATATTCAATACCAGATAAATTTATCATTTTGAAAAAAAATGTTAAAAAGCTAGTGGATGCTTCAAGCCACCTGACATATTATACACAAATCAGGAGGCGGGTCAGTGTGAGGAAGGAGATTCTTCTTTTTCCTCAAGCAAGTTTCAGCCTCAGTTATTCTTCAAGACTATGTTAAACAATGTTGGATTGTGCAGCCCTCTAGATGCAGTGGTCCTACTGAAAATAAGCTTTCACTTTTTCTTGAAAAATTGACTTGCATACATTTCATGCACATTTCCCATAACTTCTTAACAGTGATTACAATCACTAGACTGATTTAATTTTTTTCATCAATTTGCTATGATAATGTGTAGCAACTTACAAAGTTAGTACTGGCTGGTGTTAGGAGGATAACCTTTAAATGTGTTTTATTTAAGAAAAAAGGTGAAAGATAGTTGGATATTTTATGGAGTGAGAGTATATATTTTTATGCTTTGAATTGAATCCTATTTTACTTCTGCCAAGTATAGTCATATATGCTTTAAATTGTGGCACATTTTTAAAGAGTTGTGTCATTTTTCTAAGGCAAATATCATATCAGAAAAAATCTGAGTGTTCTAAAATAACTATACACTATAAAACTGGCCAAAAATTAAGTAATTTCTCAAGTCTACAATAAATATTTTTATTAGTTTTGGTTTTAAGCTAATTTTAGACTTAAATAAAAGTTGTGAAAATAGGCCAGGCACGGTGGCTCACACCTGTAATCCTAGCACTCTCGGAGGCCAAGGCGGGTGGATTACTTGCACTCACAAGTTCGAGATCAGCATGAGCGAGAATGAGCCCACCCTCTAAAAATAGTCATCTGTTGTGGCACGTGCTTGTAGTTCCAGCTATTTTGGAGCTGAGATAAGAGAATCACTTGATCCCAAGAGTTTGAGGTTGCTGTGAGCTATGACACCACAGCACTCTACTGAGGGGGACAAAATGAAACTCTGTCTGAAAAAAAAAAAAAAGAGTTGTGAAAAGAAGAGAATCTATGTATTCCTCACCAAGATGTCTCTAAATTTAATTTAAATTTCAGTAGTGCTCTACTAATGACTTAGTTGTGTTTCAATGCCTCTTCTCCTTAATTTCCTCCAACCTATGATAGCTCTTCAATCTTACATTGTCTTTCATGACTTTATTACTTTGAAGAGTACCTCTCCTTTGAAGAATGTCCCTTAATTTGGATTTTTCTGATGTTTTCCCATGATTATACTTTTCTCATTGCATTCTATCAAGGGATTCATGATGTCCCTAAATCTTATTAATGGTGATGTTAATATTGTTCAGTTAAGGTGGTATCCATTAGGTTGTCCCACTGTAAATCTTTTTCCTCTGTAATTAATAAGTATCTTTTAAGAGGACCATTACTTCTTCATTTTTTACTACCAAATTTACCAACTGGAAATTAACCTTATCTATGACAATTATTACTAAGGTGGGCATTTTAAAAAACATTTTAATGTAATCTATAACCAGGATGCATCCTAAAATTGCTGACCACCTTACTGTTGCCATCTGCCAGCTAGTAGTCATGGTACAGGTGTCATTGTTTGCATGTGAACAAACTTGTTTCATATTTATAATGTCATGATTAGATGAGGATTATTGTTCTATATTTCAACTAACAAATTATTGATAGATGAATTGATGAAGAACCATGAATCCTGGCTGCCATATGAAAATATCCTACTGACACAAACTAATATAATCAAAAATGTGCCCACTATGGAGAAGAACTACAAAATGGGTGCCAGCAACTGTGAATAAAATCAAGATGACAAAAAATAGGCACATTTCCATAATATTGGTGAAAAAAAGTTTAAAACTTTGAAGGTTTGTGCAAGAGCCTATAAATTTCCTTTTTCTGTTTGCCTAGTACAGGACTAAATATGGGATTACCACCATCATCTCAACCACCTTGATAACATACAGTAATGAAATCACCTTGATAACATACAGTAATGAAACCACCTTGATAACATACAGTTTGTTTCTGCTTTTTTAATCTCTATATGATGTCAGATCTCAATAATCTGACACTGAATCAAATGTAATTTAAAAATGCCAGACTCACACTTTCTTGATGAATTTTTAGAATACCTTAATTAATTTCCTTATTGTTTACAGACACCAAAATTACACATAATGTTTAAAACTGCATTAATATAATGCAGCTCTTTCAAAAAGTATAAAACTCAAAATGATAAACCATGCGTCATTGTCAATTTAATGGTGCTTATTCAGCCTTGTTGGGATGCAGAAAAGAATGAGATATATTCTGGCTGGGTGTGGTGGCTCAAGCCTGTAATCCTAGCACCCCAGGAGGCCAAGGCAGGTAAATTGCTTGAGCTGAGGAGTTTAAGACCAACTCCAGCAAGAGCAAGACCCTGTCTCTACTAAAAATAGAAAAAACAAGCCAGATGTTGTGGCAATCTCCTGTAGTTCCAGCTACTGGGGAGAATGAGGCAAGAGGATTGCTTCATCCCAGGAGTTTGAGGTTGCTGTGAGCCATGATGGCATAGCACTCTGGCCCAGGGCAATAGGTGAGACTCTATTTCCAAAAAAAAAAAAAAAGGAAGGACATATATTTTAATCATTGGCCCTAGCTTCAATTATGTGGTGAAGTGCTAAATTTCAGATGACTCTAATTTTTGGTAAAGTTACTAAGACCTCATTTCACCAGAATCTGAGATGTGCTAGTTTTGTTCCTGACTAAAGCTTCTACATCAATTAGCAATGAAAGGTGGTAATCCCATATTTAGTCCTATACTAGGCAAACAGAAAAAGGAAACTTATAGGCTGTTTGGACAAACTTTCAAAGTTTTAAACTTTTTTTTTTTTTGAGGCAGAGTCTCACTTTGTCACCCTTGGTAGAGTGCCCTGGTCTCATAGCTCACAGCAACCTCAAACTCTTGGTCTCAAGTGATTCTCTTGCCTCAGCCTCCCGGGTAGCTGGGACTATGGGCGCCTGCCATGACACCCAGCTATTTTTTTAGAGGAGGGGCTCTTGCTCTTGCTCAGGCTGGTCTTGAACCTATGAGCTTAGGTGATGCACCCACTTTGGCCTTCCAGAGTGCTAAGATTACAGGCATGAGCCAATGGTACCCAGCCCAGAATTTTAAATATCTTAAAAAATAAATACATTTGGCCCACAAATAAGATTCATAGAGGACATAGGTTAATACAGCAGGCATATTCAGTGGCTCATTTACAGCTAAAAGTATATATTTCTGGACTAAAGGCAAAGAAAAGACAAATGTCTATTTTTAAGGCAATCTGTCAAATGCAGAACAATGGTTTTTAGTGTGACTTTCTTGATATAACTGAAGGTTCATCCAGTGTTTCTGGGACACAGTTCCCTCATCTGAGAAATGAAACAAGTGGATACAGCAATTTTTCTTTTAATTTAGAAAACTACTTTTTAAAATGTAATAGACTAGAATAAAACCATCAGTGTAAAACTTGCACACTAAAAATAACTATTTTTCAATCAAACATTTGAGTGTTTGCATATATGTGTATATGCCTAATGTCTCTCACTTTAACTTACTTTCTCCAGGGAGTCACTGTCAGTAAAGACTGAAAGCAAGTGGAGTAAGTCATCTTCAGGAACGATTGCAGCCTAGATTCTGCAGTGCACTCAATTATGTCAAGTGAACCTATGAACCACATAGTTCAGAAATATATGCCAAAACCTCTAAACTGCACTGACTGTAAATATAGGTGCTTTTAGCCACACGTGGCTATTTAAGTCCAAGCCACTTTAATTAAATAAAATTAAATATTCAGCTCCTTACAACAGCCACTTTTCAAGTGTTTTATACCTACATATGGGTAGTGGCTATTACACTGAATAGTACATACATAGAATATTTCTATCCTTTTCAAAATTTCTAATAGAGACCCCTCCCCTGGAACCATCTCTTGCATTCACTAGTGTATTAAACTATGCCTAATTAACCCACTCTTAGGGCATTAGAAAGGACACAATTACAATTATGTCATGTGGATGAAGAGAAAACTCTAAATTTAATTCATAACTCATACTTCAGTGTTTACTTCACTTATCACTCATCTCCCCATTTCAGGCTATTTCCTTGCCTTGACATTAAATTGTAACAGCATCTTATCCTTCAACTTCATGCTTTTCTTGCTTTCATTTAAAATTGCAGTGTTATGCGAACAATTCATATCAACATTGTCCGTCCATCAGGCTTCTCCAAAGTTCACATGAGGACATACTAAAAGAAACCTCTTCCCTGGTAGAGCTCCAAGTGTGTTCTCATTGTTAGTCCTACTCAGTGCATGTGAACAGAAAAACATGTAAAAAGTTACTGGGGCAGAGGCGGAGCCAAGATGGTGGACTGCAGCCAGCTTTTTATAGAAGCTTCCATCCAGAAGGAGGCTTAAAGGACAGATGTTTAGCAAGTTAGCTGATGGTTTAGAGCAGAGCCAAGAGAGAAGATTGAAGAGCTCACTTCACCCTTCCTGAGGTGAGCCCTGACCCCAAAAATACAACCAAAAGGTACAAAATCCACCACCAAGCGGACAGGAGTCCCCTCTCCCACAACAAGGGCTCGCAGTTTACTCCATGCAAACAAGTGAGCAGAGGTCAAACTTCCTCCCACTCTATCCCATGGGAGAGACTCCCTAAGAACTGGACCTCCTACCCCTGCTGGCGTGCCACAGCACCCTCCGGGCAGGCATAAAACTGTAAAACTGCATATAACTGTATATATTCCCCACCTGAAACATTGAACTCCGAGGAGTACCCACCCACCCACTCTGAGGTCTAGAGGTTTGTTACCTATGGAATCCAGGTTCTTGGGCATCTCCTTGAGAGAAGTGGAGGGGGAAGGGGCTGGTGCTGTTCTGTGCTGACTGTGGTACAGGCGTGAGGAGAGGAGAATTGGCTCAGAGGACACCAATACAGCAACGGTGGCATCCTGAGCTGCAAACTGATGCCATTCCAACCCCATGTCTCTGGGCAAACAGAGGTTCCAGCCAGCAGCCACAGGCAAAATCAGAGAACTTTCATAAGTAAAGCACCAGCCCTAAGGGTCTAATACTGCTGAGGCAAAGGCAGTGGGCAGGCAGAGGCTAGAATTGACACCTGAGTGTAAATTGCTATTTGTCTGCTGCCCTCTGAGCTGAATGCAAGGACTTGCAGAGAAATCTAGCTGAACAGAAGCCTAACTTAAACATGCAAGGCCTTCCTGCCGAACTCAGATTTCTGGCTGATTTTGCCAGTCATAAACTCTGGGAGCACTGAACTACTACAGTGAATAGGGTCACAGACCTAGGGGATTACGAGTGACAGGGTGCAAGGTGGGGAAGAAGTTATTAACCTTCCCAGACTAACCCAATTGCCAGGTGGGTCCCTTTGCCCTCACAGAGCAAGGCGGGCCCAAAACTGCTTGCTAGAGTTGCAAGCCTCACGGGCAGCAGAGGAAATCCCTGCCCCAGGCTCCTGCTCTGGGCAGGCCCAGAACTGCTTCCTAGTGCTGCGGGCATCTTGTGGGCAGTGGTGGAGGAGTCCTCCTTCCAAGTAGACCCAAAACAGCTTGCTAGAGACATGCATACCCCACGGGGGCCAAGGGAGGATTTCCCTGCTCCAGGCACCCAAGTTGGGTGGGCCTAGAACTGCTTGCTAGAGCCACGCACACCCTGCAGGTGGTGGTGGGGGGGTCTACCACTCTAGGCAGGCCCAGAACTGTTTGCTAGAACCATGTACGTCCCATGGACGGAAGTGGGGTAGTTCCCCACTCAAACTCCTACACTGGGAGGGCACAGATGGGCTTGCTAGTGCGACATGCATCCAACGGGCGATGGTCAAAGAGTCCTCCGATCCCCCTCCCCAGCTACTCTGGCAGGGTGAACTAGGGTTAATCTGGTCACTCGCGTATCCTGCACTACCGCTGCCATTCCCCCACCCCCTGGCTGCTCCAGGGTCCCGAACTAGGACTGATCTAGCTACTACAGTTCTCTTGTTCCACCAGTTGCCCCAGAGGGGCCGAACTAGGACTAATCCAGCTACTGCTGGTCTCCTGCCCCCCGTCGCCCTAGCAGGCTGAATGAGGTCTAATCCGGCCATGCACACTCCCGTGTAGCTGCTACAGTTCCACTGCACCCAGTTGCCCCAGCACCCGAGAACTGGGAGAAGACAACAGACACACTCTGCCTGTCTCTCTGGGCAACAAGAAGAAGCCACCAACTGAATGGTTCTGATAAAGCCTCCAAACAAGGTAAACTCAGCATGGGGCAGAATCAGTGGAAAAACTCTGGCAACTCGAATAAGCAGAGTAGATCAACTCCTCCAAGGGAAAATGGGGCAGACACAATTGAAGACCCCATCCACAAGCAAATGGCTAGGATGTCAGAAATCGAGTTCAGAATGTGGGTAGCAAATAAGATTAAAGAATGGAAGAAAGGAAAAAATTAGGCGTTCAAGAAATTATTGAAAAGATTTCTCAAGAAATTATTCAAAAGATATCTCAAGAAATTATTCAAAAGATGTCTCAAAAACTCAATGATTTCAAAGATAAAATGATCAAAGATTTTGAAACACAGAGACAAGAGGTTGCAGCCCGCAAGGATCTGAAAGACACGGTGGAATCCCTCCATAACAGAGTGGAACAGGCAGAAGAATGGATCTCTGACTTTGAAGACGAAGCTTTCAAACAAGCCCAGGAGTGCAAAGATCAAAAGAAATGGAGAGCAAAAGCAGGTCTCACTCTCAGAGAACTCTCAGATAATTAGAAGAAAACTAATATTTGCCTTAAAGGAATCCCTGAAGGTGATGAAGTTGCTTCACAAAACACTGAGGATTTTCTTCATGAAATTATGAAAGAGAACTTTCCAGACATGCCAAGAGATTCTGAAATTCAGATAGCAGATAGTTTCAGAACCCCAGCACA